>NW_019393086.1:0-162803 GCF_000648675.2 Cimex lectularius
TCACTCTCTCTCTCTCTCTCTCTCTCTCTCTCTCTCTCTCTCTCTCTCTCTCTCTTTCTTTCTTTAACATACACATTTCTTTATTCTTAGCAAAGTTGAAAGTTAAATTAATAAATTGTTTTTATTTCTAATTAACAGCTGGCCTTAAATTAAATTAGATTCCGGCCATTTTTTCCTAGACCAAAAAAATTTACAAAATCTTGGAATATTTGTAACAAAAAAATAAAAAACGCCTACGGTTTCATGTTCATGATCTACCGTGTGTATCTTATTTCAGAAAAAAGACTTATTAAAAATGGGATTTATTCAAATTATGATAGCATTTAAAATAGTGTTGGATTTGAGCCAAAGAGAGCTTAAAAGTTACAGGAAGAGTCCAGCTTAAAATCGGTTCCAAAAGTGTGAAAATCCAATAAGGATGGGCGTAGCTAGGATGGAGTGAATGTAAGCAAACTGAGCCGGTTGTTTGCTGGAGAAAACGCAAAATTTGGCAAACATTTTCGTTTAATTTTTTACTTTCATCGCCTATAACTCTGCGACCTCCAGTCGATTTGGCAAAAAATCAATCTCAACCGTCCTTATAGGATTCTTTACCACCATGCCAAACATCATTGAAATGTGACGCAAAAATGCGGCCACTAGAGAGTGCTAGATTTTTGAAATACATCTACCTACAATTAAACATCAACTTACAGGTTTCTTGATATCAAAACGAGTAGCCGAAGTATCGAACTCGGGGAAAACAAAGCCAAAGCGTGATCCGTTAAAAATAAACTGATTTAATTTAGGGAAGGTTTATCAGAAGTAACAGATCAAGGGTTTGTAATTCTGAAATATAAGCCTCTTCGCTTAATTAAGGCTAAACTAAGACATATTACATATAACACATAACGTCTTCACTTGTCTTGGGGGGGGGGGGAATTCAACTGTTGGATCCGCCACTGCCCTTTATAATTTTTCTCCAAAAAAGATAAAAATTTGAAACTAGACTAAAAAAATATTATATATGTATTTTTTATAGCATCATCGGTTCAAGAGTCATTCAGCCGGGCCAACTAAAAAGAACACCATGTATAGTGGTTTGAAATTATGCGTCAGACATCCTGCATATATGTTAAACAGTAAAAAGTAATGATATAAGACGTGACTAAATATCTTAGTGATGTTTTTTCGTCCTCGTACAGTATAATAAAGTAAGAAGGAATTATTGCAAATCTCCACCTGACACAGGCCGCTTGTAATGAGTTGCGGTGGTTTGCCGGGGGTTGGAGGTTTTAACGGGTGGCAATAACTTGCCTATCCTCTCCTCACGGGCAACCCCCTGCCGCCAGCTACCTCACGTTTCCTACCCTCTATTAGAACTGGGAGAACCAGGGCAGACCCATTATTCCTTCTAATTGTTATTAAAGGCCGTTGTCCTCCTCTATATCGGAGGATATATTGGTTAAATAAAGAACCCGGAATAAACTTGTCAGAGAAATAAATTGTTCAAAGTTCAGGAAAATGCGATTGTTCTCTTTCAGCCTGCGTTTGTTTTAAATTAACCTGTTCTATTCAAAGTTAATTTATAGAATTACATTTTACTTACTTTTACCATTTTTTTATACTGAAAAATCCAGTTAAGTTAGATATCTGAAAGGCCATTATTTTTCTATTACAATTACTTTTTTAATAACCAGTTTAAATATATCAGTCTTACAAAATTTTATAACTTGCCGTAAAGCATTTCCACCAGTTTGAAAAAAACACCTATAAAAGCAAATATTAACTTATTGATATATTAAAAAGATAACGGACATGACTAGTTTTACAATTCACATAAAGATACATCACCGTAACGATTATTTGTGTACAAGCAATATACTATAAAAAATAATTAATCTACATGTTTAACATTATAAGTTTAATAGTACATATAATCCTATGTTCTCTATTATACATACTCCAATATACGCATCAGGAATAATTTTAACAAGTATATACTTATATTTATTGATTGCGTTTTTTCAGAAAGCAGATGATTGAAAAAAATTCAGAAAATATAAAACATTGTTTTATGTATATGTTCTATAATATGGCAATGTTTACTATTAATAATTTTTATGTTGTTATATTTCGTTATTGCTCTCTCTCTCTCTCTCTCTCTCTCTCTCTCTCTCTTTCTCTCTCTCTCTTCTCTTCTTCTCTTCTTCTAACATATTGATTTTTTGTAGCAAAGTTAAATTTCTGCGTTTATGCATACCATTGTGCTACTACTACTAATATTGATTGCATGTTCTTCATAGTATTAGATTCGTAATTAAATGAAATTATCACTTACAATATTGTTATAATTCTCTATTGTTCGTCTTTGCTTATTTCTTTTAGAAACTGAACTATGTTAATCTTAAAATAACGAGCTAACCGCCTATTGACAATGATGACACCGAATATTCAATTTTTCCGGCCAATGGAAAAGTGAAGTGCAAATATCCCTGGTAAACAATTACGATTGTCAAGGACCTAACCACATTCTGCACAGAATTCACTTCGCTTTTAGCTTGTCACTTTGGTACATCGATAATGACAAAATTCTTATCACGAATTAACCTGAGAGGCAAATAAAGTGTTCGCCTTTCATATTTTTAATCATCTCTTAAACATTCTCTTATTTATCTTATATTTTATATTATTATATTTATCTTTTATTTTGTATTTTATATCTTTCAACAATATTTGGTCCGTTTTAAAGGATAAGAGGTAAAGAAACCACAGATTAATTCTGCCCTTTGTGTTTACAATTGGATTTTGTAAATAAATCTTTTGAACAGTCAAATTCTTCTTGGTTGGTTTTTCTGTAAAGCTTCTTTCCAATGTTTTGATGGTTCGATTCTTTTAAGTTGTACCTTTAAAAATAACCAAAAATAACATTTTAAAAATAACCAGTAAACAATAAAAAATAAAAAATTATAACGATTGCAACTACTTACTTAAAAAAAAAAAAAAAATTGGTTGCTACATTTTTTCCTTCTTTGTGTATTGTTAATTATTTTTGTTAGTGCCAAACTGATTAAATATCTGATCTTCTTTGCAAATTTTGCTAAACTGGTTGGTTCAAAGAACAATCGCCAAAATACTTTGTAAAGATGTACTGTCATGTAAGTTAATGCATAGAAAAGTTAAAAGATGTTTAGACTATTGAGCAATAATAAATAAATTAGAGAATAATAAATATCCTCATTTATATCACGTTTTAAAAGCCAGAGATGAAGTCCAAATATGATGATTCTGGCGTTAATAACCCGCTTGGTACGATCGACATATTTATGCTTTCAATTCCCCAAACGTGGGAAATAACGTTCATTAATTGTCTGCCGGTTCCTTTTTAACAGTTGGACGGCGGTCGTTCTGTTTAACTTCAATTATACGAAATGTTGGCCAGAGCATTTAACAAATGGCAGCAATACATCAATGTAAACTATTATGTATATTAGAGAAAGCGGAAAGGGGCGACGCGGACGTACCGCCGCAGCCAGCGCGTCATAATTTTCATACAATTTAGTACCCATTCAATTACCATTTACCTGTCTGGATCCTACGATTTGATGACAAATGACCGCCTCCTGCCGTATAATTCTGTCAAATTGACAATTACATAAGACCTTTCCCACCTTATGAGTTTTCCCTCCTTTTGCCATCTTTCATCAGGTGGTGGAGCAGCGGCGTATCTAGCCGAAGGTCGTGGGTTCGAATCCCTCTCGTGCTATCAACTTTTTTTCATCTCAACTAAAAACCTTAATTAATTGTAAAGTATTAATTGGTCAAGCGGACCACGAAAATAGTGAATTTAAAGATCGAAACGTTGGTACGATAAAGAAAATGTTTTTCTAAAACCTACTTTACACTAGACCGCATCTCACGATCTCCGAATAATCATTGACTAACCGTCACTCTACAACACGTAACGCAAAACTTTATTTTTCTGCAATTCTAGCCTTACGACTCACGCCAGGGAATTTTATGTATATTCCATAAAAAGTTTGATTTACAAATACCTAGTATATTTGTTCCAAATAAGGGCAATTTAAAGTTTTATTAGTAGGAGTTTGTTCTTTACCACTATATCTTAAATAGGTAATAAAATGCTCGAACAAACTAATATCTCTTGTCAAATAACGACACAACATCAATTTTACCAATGGGAAACGGAATCTTTACAAACAGATTTACAGCCTTGTTGTCCTAAGGGATGTGCAACTATCCATTCTCAGTTTATTTGTTTTGAACGGGCCAGCGTGGATAAAAGAATTTACCAACCGTAGGGCAAGTTATCCATCTGCTACAGGTGCCAGAGCCCGTTCCATCAGAAGCTGAAATCAAAAACATTTGGCTTTCTCACTGCCGTATTCGATGAAAAAGAAACCGTTGGTAGAAATTGTTTTCATCATCAATCTTATGTCATAAGCACAGGGAACTGAGTTGGAGTAATTATGGTGCTCCTGATGGAAATTGAACTGCTCAATTCGATTAAAACTGGCAATATAATTATGTAGTAATATTGACTTACAGATGTTCCTTTGAAACTATTTATATTTAAAATATGGTAATGTATTTTGTACATAAAACATTCTTACGTTCATTAGGTTAAAACATTTTATTTTTGAACAATTATCCTATAATGTAATTAGAAAAATAATTTGTAGAACTTTTTCATAAACATTTTTGGAAAACATAGTTCTACCCACAGAGGTTTTAGGTGTTTATCTAAATTTAGAGTATTAAATACTAATCATCCGGCTGTTCTTCAAATTTTGAAAATTTGTTCGATTAAGGCAAGCATTTTTTAACTTTCGGTTTAATGTGTGGTGATTAGTGACCGTTAATCGATATTTATTTAGAAATCGTGAGATGCGGTCTGGTGTGATGTAGGTTTCAAAAAAACATTTTCTTTATCGTGCCAACGTTTCGATCTTTATTGAGATCATCTTCAGGGCCTGGGATTTACAAACATTGTATAAATGGTACATGTTAACAATGTTTGTAAATCCCAGTCCCTGAAGATGATCTCAATAAAGATCGAAACGTTGGCACGATAAAGAATATGTTTTTCTGAAACCTACATCACACCAGACCGCATCTCACGATTTCTAAATAAATAAATTTCGTTTTAATTTCGCTCCTGTTTGTCCTTTTATATTTAATAGCGCAATAATTGCAATTAAGGTGGTAGTTGTCAATCTTGTCTTTAGGTTTTAAGAGGGTGTTTTTTAAGTGAACACACACCTCTAAATTACAGTCTACATCTTTTTCATTTAAAAATTTCACCTTATTTTTCCGATAGATCCCAGATCAATGGCATGCAAGTACGGAAATCTAATGATTCATTAGTGCTGGAATGGCTGAGATGGAATTTGGTTCTTTTGAAGTTGATTTTTTATTCTTTGCTCAACAACATATCGATAAATGATTCTTGATATCCATTGTTTTTAGTTTGAGTTTTAATTGTAATACATTTTTATAATTATCGGGTATTAATGGGAGTTTCACCATACGTTCTATGTGCCACGGATGAAAAGGATCTGCGCTTATCATGGTGTCTGTTGTGGATTTTCTATAAGTCTATTGTAATAAGGTTATTTAATATAAATGTTTTTAAGTCTTTTAGATCTAAAAGTTTAAACAACTTTCTTTTTTTTAAATTTCCAATGTAAAATTTATATTAGGGTCTCCAGAATTAATTAATTTTAAGAATTCTTTATATCTTCTAGAATTTCCAACCATGTACATAAAACATCGTCTCAGTGCATTTCCAAACAGCACTGATTTAATTAATTCGTTATTTGTTATGAATGGCCTTTTTCAAAGTGATCCATGAATATTTTGGCACAAAGTTGGGATAATGGACACCCCATTGGTAACCCATTCATTTAATAAAATTTATTATTAAATTTACAATAATTAGATTGTAGGCATGTGATTAAGAGATCTACTATCTAGTTTTTGACAAATAAGTTCATGGAGTTCTCCGTAGGTTTTTCTTCTATTAGTTGAGTACATTGTAAAAACAGGGATGTTTGTAAATAAATTAGTAACATTAAATGACACTAAACACACAATTGTTAGGGAGATTTTGTTCTTTAGGTGTTGTATCAATTCTAAAGAATTGTTATTATCGAATTAAGGTTGAAATTAGTATGGGTTTTAATTATTTTATATATTGTTATAACTTATATAGCTTGTGGCTTGGAGAATCATAAAACTACTTGTCTTATAGGTTCATTTTTTTATTATTTTGACCTACCGTATAACATTTGAGTTCTTTAGTATGAGTTTTTCAACCGCATATTCATCATTTGAGTTTAGATAATCATCATTTTTTATACTATTTTGAACTCTGTTGTTTTTCTAATCAATTAATAAATTAAACACTACTAACTTCTATTAAAAGTATGTAATGGATTATAATACAGTCAACAACACTACCTTTAATTATTTAAAATCGGCTTCTAAGCAAGAACTTTTAAAATTTTATTATAAATTAAAATTTTCATGCTTAAAAATCAAATAAATCAATCTCGTTCATTTTGCTTGAAATGAAACTTAACCCCAAATAAGGATTAGGCATTCCTCATTATTGTCTCCACTAAAATGGCATAAATTCGATTATGATGTACACTCAAAGTTAAATTTATAAATGATAAAAAACCAAATACCAAGGACAAAAAATTAAAAACATGAAATGAGGTACACTTCAAGCACTAAAATCTCTTAATTTATAATAAAGTAGGGTCTGATTTGGTTATGCTGTATGTGTTTGTGTTTGTGCTTGTGATAATTTTGTCAATTTTTTCTTTGTACTCTTTTTTGCTGATTGCTACTGTTTGTTTGGTCTTATCAGCAGAAAGAATGAGTATCAGGATTGTGTTTGAGAAAATTTTTGGTTTTGGTATGTTTGTTGAGATAGGTTGTGTTGATTTGTAGTGAGGTATTGTAAGTGATTTGTTATTGTGTTAATGCATTTTGATCGTGTTATGACTTTTTCTTCCTCTGTTTTTGTGGATTTTTGGATTGCATAGTCTACATCCATAATTAATTTAGCTGTTGGAAAATTCGTTTTGTTGTAAGAAATGGAATGTTTGGGACCGAGTGATAGAGTGATAGGAAGTTTTGGATTTCTGGAGGAATGATAGTTTTGGTTAGGTTTAGGAACCATTTGTTTGTGTTAGCAGGTGTTCGTTCGTTGATTAAGTTATTTAATTTTTGGATGTGTTTGTTTTTAATTTGGACAAAGTGGACGTTATATGCACCTTTTTGATGTGTGTAAAATTCTTTTAAAATGTCTGTAAGTATTATGTTGGCGGCACTGAGTTTTAATTGGTGTAATTTTTGTGTTAATGTCTTAATGTTTTTGTTGCTCGTGGTGATTTCTATGTTTAAAATGTTTCGTTTGAAATTTATTGTGGCTTTATGTATGTCGTTAATTCTGGTGTTTGGCTGTATTAGTGTGGCATTTATGAAGTTAAAATTGATTTTGATGTGAGTAGGAAATACCTTGTGTTGTCTGCATTTCACTAAAAAAGTTCTCTGGTTGATAGCCGATGCGAGTTTCTTCTCATTGTTGGCGATGTCCTTATGTAGTTGAAATTTGTTCATAGAATCCCATGTTCTTCGTTCTTCTCGTGTAGAAATGTGTGGTGATTAGTGACCGTTATTCGATAATTATTCAGAAATCGTGAGATGCGGTCTGGTGGTACACACGTTAAAACCCCTTTGGGATTAATTTGTCCTTTTATTGCGACCTTAAGTAAAGAAAATACTAAATCCGTTAAAAGATAACATTGTAAGAGTTTCTAAAATAGTTGTGTAAAGTTTAGGGTATGTTTCTTGGCTCTGTTAGCACTGATAGATATGACTAACGTTAAACACCTTTATTTATTTTCTCATTGTCAGTTATGACCAGTATGAAATTAACATTTAATCTCTAGATATTTAATGTTTCATTTACAAACGGCTTGAAAAAATGCCGTTAGGATTAATGTAATAAAAAATAACCAAAGAAACACTTTACGTTATAAAATTGACTTTATAAAAACTACGTTGAAAAAGTTATGATGTTAGGCTTGCATTCTTCAGAAAGGGTTATATTTGAAGATTTTATATTATTTTTAGAATCTCTTTGTTTTTATCATGTTGAATTTTGTACCAAAGATTTAATTTGATTGGTTTTGTATTTTCTTTGTGTTGGTTACAATAAAATATCGCATAGGGCTTTTAATGCCTTTTTCGTACAAACTTCGGTAGGATTAACATATAAAGAAATCCAGGGGTCTTATGGAAAATATTGTGAAAGGCTGGAGTAACACGAAAACTGGAATATCTAGAGTAAAGTACAGAATTAGACTTTGAACAATAAGGAATTTTTAGTCCCTTTTAACATGTAGGATAACCTGAAATATTGATGTTTTCTGTTCGGGCACCTTGCATATATATGTAAATAAATAACTAACTATCTGCGACTGGCTGTGAGAAATGAAAAACCAATTTCTTTGGCTGCCCCCTAACGTCACAACAGCAAACAAATATTGACTGGAATTTATGGTAAAAAATACTCTCTAATAGTATATATTTTAAGTAAATTTTAATATTAAACATACTAATTGCAGGAAATCTTCTCTTTTTGAATCAATTTTTAATGTGGAATCTTGCAGTGTCAATCCTATTTTATGCATGCCCTGTTATATAATAAATAAATCACTATTACGCTTAATCTACGTTCGTTCATTAATTCATAATCCATAAGGAAATTTGAACATCGAGAACAGATAAATGAGTAAAAGCATACAATTTGTATTCATTTCGCCCCGAGCTCGTAAAACGTTTTGTAAAGCGCTGACTGCTCAGTTAGAATGAAATAAACGAGATGCAATTAATAATTTATATTTACGCTTTATTACGACCCAATGATGCCCGGAGCGATTTAGCCATTAAGGAAAGAGAACTCGACGAGAATCCATGAATGAGACAAGGGGTGAAGAGAGGAAATGAGAGGAAAGTTATTGAAAATGCCGCTTATGGAAAAGCGTGTCTCCCACCCTCGGCGGATTACTAATCGATCCGTCTTAAGTACATTTTCTCAATTGGAGGTTTATAATTTCTTAGGGTTTATCTGGCGGACCGTGATGTCAGCTGAAATTGAAATTATTCGAAAAAGAAGGAAAAAGAAATTCAACTGTTTTACTTTTGGACCTCTTTTCTTCCTAAAGCAATAAATATGTTTAAGGAGTTAAAGTATTTCTTTAGTTCGTTCCATTTTAAGTCACTCCGTTTTTATATCCTTTCTCTTCTGTCACACTCTCCCTTTGGCTTTTCGTTTTAACCACTCTCCACCACCAGGTTCCTTCCTATATTCTCGTTTTTCCAGCTATTTTTTCCTACTGTATCCACTGAAGATTTAACGTTGTAAATATATAAATGATTGAAGAAGCATAATTGATTAAACGGCGGGAAGCTATACTAAACCGGCAACACAGTCCTGTCGTGCAGAATGGTAGGCAGAGACGCCGCACAATTTGGCCATTAAATTGAAATAAAATGATTTACACCAAAACAGTTATTAATAGTCAGCTAAAATCTTTTTGCTTACTGTATTTATTCTGCGTTTTATAAAAAAACTGCCTATTATTGCACAATATTTATAATGCTCTGACCAAAGCGGCCCATAGACGATCAATATTATTGCACAATATTTTGGGTTGTGCAATTTAATTGATCGTGTGTAGACGATATTGAAATTTTGTGCAATTCATTGCATGATTGACGAAAAGTTGAAAATATATTGTACAACCTGGAAAAAATTACACCGTCTGTTGGCATTATTGCGCAATATCAGTCAGTTTGTGAAGTATCAGCAAGTGCACAAAATATTACACAAACTTCAATATCGCCTTCAAACTATGCAAGTTCATTGCACAAACAAAATTTTGTACAATATTATTGAACGTTAAGGGGCAACCGTCAAATTATTGTGCAATCTATATTGTACAATAATATTGACCGTCTATGGGCCGCTTTATAATCCTTACTGCGTTGCCTAATAAGTTCCCCGTATCTCATAATATCTTAGTCCTAAGGTTGATTTAAATACACCAATAAAGACAACATTAAATGCAATGTGAAAATAATTTGTTATTTTCATTATAACATATATCTTTAACAAAAATATATAAAAAATACAAAACCATTTGAAACGTAACGTTTTACGAGTATGTAAAATTATTACTTAAAGATTTTTTTCTTTTTTTTTATTACTACCTATATTAATACATATTGTAATTTAAGGTTATTTACATATTTATATTATACGCTGTATAGTCTTGAGGGGAGTCGCCAACCATTGTTGGTCAATTACCTACAAAAGTCAATTACCTCCAATCTAAAAATAAAGTTTAGTTCCTAAAAATGTGATTATTTGGTTCCACAAGTTTAAAAACAATAGTGTTTAGAAGTTGCAAATTTTTCATAAAGCAGTAATGAAAGTTTACAAATTGAACAGACAAGACTCTACGGTACAATTGTGAACATAAGGAAAAACAAAAAGTTTTTAAGTTTCTTAAAATTAAATTAAATGTTCAAATTTGCATTCAAATAAGCATGCTATTCTGAAACAGCAGCATGGGTTCATGAAAGGACGCTCCTGTATTACGAACCTTGTTCTCTATAAAGAATACATTTTAAATAATCTAGAGCTGAGTGTGTTCAGTCGGTGTATACGGATTTATCAAAGGCTTTTGATAGTGTGGATTTCTGGTCAGAAAACTCAAAAAACTAGATGTGGGCCAACCCCTTTTGGGATAGGTGGACTCCTTTTTGTCTGAGAGGTCTTTTGTTGTGAGATTTGGTGAAGGCTTATCGAAACCTGTCCACGTAGGATCTGGTGTACCTCAGGGCTCTCATTCTGGTCCGATCTTATTCCTTTTATTTTTTAATGACGTCGACTCTGCTCTCATTAATTCTTCATTTTCATTGATAGCAGACGATTTGAAAATTTATCACTCTGTCGAATCGTTGAATGAACTTTAAGAACCCTTTTGCAATAAAATTACTCTATCAATCTATGGTGCGCAGTCATCTTGAGTAAGCCAGTGTTGTTTGGTCGCCGAGTTCTTTAGACGGGTCTTACATGATAGAAAGGGTACAGAGAAAGGCCACGAAATACCTATTACAAATTATGCAATCACAGGAACTACCATCATTGCTCCTATGAAGCCAGACTTGCTCTCGTAGGCCTGGATTCTCTGGAGAATAGAAGAGTTTTGGCTTCCGTTGTGTTTCTGTGGAAGATCCTAAATAATTTTATTGATTCCCCGGAGATATTATCTTGTATTGGCTTTAGGGTTCCCCAGCGTCAACCACGGACCGATGAATTGTTTGGTACTTCACGACACAGGACCAAATACGGGTTACAGTCTTCAATCTCCACAGCAGTGCATTACTTAAATAAATTCGCTATCAGTGCGGACCCCTTCTCCTCGCTCTACACATCTTTAAAAAAATATTAAACGTGCTTTAAAATGTAATTGAGGGTTTATTTATTATTTTTGTTGTGTTATTTATTAATCTATTTATAATATTGCTTTTTTGTTAAAAGTGTAAGCGCTTCTTTGCTGTTATTTTTACTGATATAATTTTTATATCCGTTTTTAGTATTTTATATCATAATGATTGTTTTGTTGTGTTGCTTGACTGTCCTATGCTTGGGTACCTGACCTGTTTGACTGTAAATAAATAAAATAAAAAATAAAATAAATTTGTTTACCTTCTTGAAGGATACAAGTCTAACATTGTTTCTTGACTTATTGTACTGTAGTATTTTATATTTTGTTTGCTTAAAGTTATAAAAAAATCAAGGGACTATAATACAATTTTAAGGGTTTTTTTTATTGGGGTTTCAAATTTACAGTAACATTTTATCTTAAACGGGGTACAGAGCAGAATAAAGTAGTGAAGCCGAAGCTACATGAAAATTGGTAAACCTCGAATCCAATTCAGGATCAGAGTTAGTTATATAGACGATTTTTAGTCAAATTTGTCATGTAGGATAATCTTCAGATTTACTGACGTCTTTTTCTGGAACAACCTACGTATATACGTACTTACTATCTCTTGGTCTCTCTCTTTCTCTGTGTAATTCACATTCTCACTATCTCTCTTTCTTTCTCTCTCTCTCTCTCTCTCTCTCTCTCTCTCTCTCTCATTCACTCACCCTCTCTGTTTCTCTCTCTCTTTCTCCCTGTCTCTATTTAATAGGGAGAAAAATATAAACTAACACAGATAAATTATCGTTATATATAACAAACAATATCAGGTTTTATTTCGTTCACAAATAAAGCCGTTCCCTTTCACGAAAACCAACCAATGACATGTAATGGTCAAAATAATTGCTCCAAGTTAGATCCCCTGGGGAACTTGCTTCTGGGGAAAAGAAATTTATACCTTCGCAAAGTCCGAGGGTGTAAATATCAAGATCAGTGGGGTTAGAAATGGACTCTCCACTAATTAAGATTGGAGAGGCGAAGAACTCATTCCTCACTTCATTAAATTAAACATCAAAAAGGGGGAGAAGAAGGGCCAGAAGGGATACAATCCCACCAGTCTGAAGCTGTGTAATTAATTTGGAATGGGGCCGTTATACATGTTCATTATACGGAATTTACATAGAAGCCAATACATTCCTTTTTTATCCTTATAACGGAAGAGCGTTTGAATGTGTATGCGTTTATTTTCCTGAACTAACTAAAATTACGTTTTGTTAAAAATCATAATTTCCCTTTTTTCATTGGTAAATTAGTTTCACAAATCGTTACGTCTTTACAGTCCATGGTTATTTAAAACATTACTTAGCGGTCCTCCAATGTTTAAAGATTAGAGAATACTTTAACTTCAGTACCTGAAAATAAAAATGTCAATTCAGTCAAAATTATTATATTCAAACCGACCTAATAGAATATACATTTTGAATTGTGGAACTGAAGACCTGAGGAGACTGGAGTTTGTCCATTTTCTGTCAGATGGGAGATTTAATTTGGCCAGCCTTCACTCTATAATAGTCTCTTGGATTAGGTCGATTAGGGTTAAAATCTAAACAGTACACAGTAATAAATAACAAAGAAATAATGGAAAAAACCTCGATATATTCATATAATAAAAACAATCTCTGATGGAGCATTGTAGATGTAGATGTAATTTTTTCCAGGGTATGGTAAACTGCGCCCTTTGAGAGCTATTGTATCCCCGTACTCTGCCTAAAGCATAACGGTGTCCTATTTCATCAAGAAAGTTGATTAATAGGCCGGGTTTCAGTGGTTGGAGCTCTTCCATTGGTCACATTATACATCCCAAAACATTTCCTCCTGCGAGCTAATGTGGCTCCGCAGTTTGTTATTAAATGTGTTGGTGTTTCTTCTGCCTCCTTGCAAAATCTGCATGTGCCATCTTGGATTGTACCAATTTTCTTTAAGTGTCCGTTTAGTCTGCAGTGTCCTGTTAGGAATCGCAGTCTGTTCCTTCTTCCTTTGACACATTCTGTGATTTCTTTCTTACCAAAATTGGTTAGATGATTCTTGGATTGTTTGTGTCCAATGAGTGAATTCCATTGTTCCTTCATTTTCTTTTTGTCCTTCTGTCTGAGATATTCGTTAATAGTGTGGATTCCTACGCCACAGAAGGGTTCAGGTCCTATCAGCGGTGTAGCAGCCCATTTTCTTGGAAGGGTGTCAGCTTTCTCGTTGCCTTCTACTCCCATGTGTCCTGGGACCCAGCAGAGGCTGACTTTATTCTGCATACCTAATATGTTTAATTTGGTTTTGCAGTTCAGCACCATCCTTGAACTAATGATATTTGAGCTTAGTGCTTTGATGGCTGCTTGGTTATCTGACATGATAGCTATATTCTTATTTTTGTACCCTTTATTTAGATTGAATTGGGTACATGTTTCGATTGCATGAATCTCAGCTTGGAAGATACTGGTGTATTTTCCCATGGGTTCTGAGTATTTGGTTCCAGGTCCAAATACTCCTGCCCCCGTACCTTCTTGTGTTCTAAATCCATCTGTGTACCAGAGGATGGTGCCATTTTTAAAAGAGTTATTTCCCTCTTTCCCATTCTTTTTTGGTATATAGGTTTATTCAGAAGTTTTGGTTAAATTCAAACATGTCGTCTCTTGGAGCCATGAGTAATGGATGGTCTTTCCATAGTTTGTTACTACCTCTCCATTTCAGTTTTATTCCTGTTGGAGGTTTCTCTCTGATAGAGTTGATGATGGTTTTCTGCGCTGTCCTTTCTACCATGTGATGCCCCTCCCTGAGAACATCCTTTTATTGTGCTAACTTCTATAGTGTCTGTTCCTACTTTTGTTTCAGCTATTCTGGTTTTTAGTAGTTCTCCAATCCATTTAGATGTGGTTTGGTCTACGTGTTTTTTCCCCAGGGAGGCTTCCATTGATGCATGAGATGCATTGTCGAAAGCTCCCTCAATATCGAGGAACATGCAGATTGCTATTTTCTTTGTTTCCAGTGTTTCCTTTAGTTCACTGGTAAGTTGATACAGTGCAGTTTCTGTTGATCATCCTGCTCTGTATGCATGCTGACAGTAATGGAGAGGCTTGTTTACCAGTGCTGTCGTTCTTATATAGTTGTCTATCAGCTTTTCAAGGGTCTTTAATAGAAAGCATGTTAAGTTGATTGGTCTGTAGGATTTAGGTGATGTAGGGCCTTTCTTCCCCACTTTTGGTATAAAAACCACCCTTGCCCTACGCTATGTCTGTGGTATGTAACCTAGCGCTGAACTACTTCTACATAATCGTAGCAATGTTGGAGTGATTATATCCATTCCTTTCTGTAGCAGGATGGGAAAGATCCATCCGTTCCTGGTGCTTTATACGGGCTGAAAGTGTTAAACGCCCAGAGGATTATTTCACTTCTCTGTGATTATTTCAGCTGCCTTCTTCCAATTTTCTTTCTTGGGATTATCTGATCTTACATTTTCTGGGGAGATGTCGCAGGTACTGTCTGGAAAATGTGTACTTAGAAGGAGCATTGCTTTTTGTTGCATGTCCTGATGGAGCATTAGTAAATTTATATATAGATGTACCTGCTAAATGTATTTTTAGTAGCAAATAAAGATGTTTTTGTTATTTAACATGTGTAAACATTTTTTACGTTTTGACTACGTACTTGTAAGTGGCGAAGAATCTTTGCTATTATCTAGCTTTCTATTGACCCTAAAAAAGGCGAAATATATTGTAAAAAAAAATTTGCTTGTTTTATGGCTCTCCTTATTGTAAAGTTTAAACACAGTTTCTGCACAGATTGACTTTCCTCCTTCATAAAGAAAAATACTGATCCCCAGTTATTTTAATTTTTTTAGGATCCAATTATGACAACTTGGGTATTAAATAGCGCCACTTAAGGTACTAAACACTTGTTCTGTAAGCCTATCAAAATTTAATTTATAATTATAAGAAACAATTTAAAGTTAAAATTTATATTTATATGAAAATAGAAAAATAATGTACAAATAGTTTAAAATAAACGATTGAAAAAAATCATTTCCTTAAATACGTAGGTATTGTGGTATGATAAACCTCTGTCCGTGACCCTTTCGTGGGCATCAATATAACAAATTCTATTTTCAACTGCAATACCCTTTCAACACACAGGTTTCATGTGGTTTGATATTTTCAGATATGAAATAATTTATTTCTGTCAAAGGGAAATCATGATGTATTGTCGAAACGTCGAATACTTAGACTCAGGTTTGTTACCCACGTATTTAATTATTTATTATCAATATCTAAAAGGCTTGACGTACAATTGCCCATTGGGTTTTACAGACAAGAGGTTAAATGCTCTCATTTATCGGGCTTGTGGTCAAGATAAAAAGCAAGGTTTTGTTTTATTGTCAAGCTTTCGACCGTATATTTAGTCTTTCGCAAGGCGCGACAATGACAAAAGCGATTATCAATATAGTAATTCAGGAAGAAATACACATTTTTCGTTTCGGACGTACAAAAGCAATGTCCTAAATTTATAAATATTTAGGAACTAACGAAAATCACGTGACAACTGACAAAATAAATGCATGCCTTTCTTTTATCTTATTTACAAATAAGAGGTTAAAACCCCTTTAAAGTACTTTTTTACTACTCTCAATTAAATAGATATCTATGCCTGGATTCGAACCAAGAACTGCTAGCCTGGCAAGCTCTTACCTCTTGACCGCTGTGGTCTCTTCGGTAGTTATTATATTATTAATTATATATAATATAATGTATAATATAATATTATAATAATTTCAATAGTTATAGAAAACACTATTTGAACAAATATTTAGTAATTATGTACTTTTCCTCGTTCATTAAAGGATAAAAAATTAAGAAGTGCAGAAAAGGTTTTTAAAGGCAGAAAGTCAGAAACCAGATCGAGACGCTCAAATGGCTGCAGTTTAAAATAAAATACGCGCGAAAAAAGAAACAAAACACGCAGAGGGTCGGCGATGACCTCAGCTGTTTGTCGGCCCATAAACTTTCCACTTTATACACAGAGAAGCTAGGTATAAGATAAAGAAAATAGACCGTTATATCATATAACAACATAACGTTTTAGCTAGAGAAACAGAGAAAAGAATAGGATTAAAACGCGAGAAAGGCTGGAAAAGAAAAGTAAAGAAAGCGAGGGCTGGCGATTTCCCGTACAGTTTTCCCTGCCTAAAAAATACAAAAATAAAAAGACAACAGAAAAGGAGAAATAATTTGCTTACATTTTGTCTCTGATTTTATCGTTTGATGACTTGCCCTGTGCCAAATAATTAATTTCATTTCATGGTTACTCTCCGTTGTTTTCAGATATACCTAATCGATATATTATTATACTCAGAAAATGACAAGTTTTCACGACTAATCGTGTCTTACGCTTCTTTTTCATTTGTGAAAACCTGTTACAAATGTTTTCCACTAAGTCGCAGGATTACAGTAAAACGCAAGTACTCCATGCCTCAAAATATCCAGCATACAATAGAAAAGAATACACCTCCTAAATGATTTGTCCGATGCACTTTGAGCAGCATTTTGAAAAACTGAATTATAAATTGTAATCTGTAAATTGATTTAGCAGTTTAGTTTGTAACAGGAGAATACTATTGCATTTATCATAATAATTCGTAAAGAGTAGAAAAGAGTAGAAAAGAGTGAGGATAGAAATCAGTAGAGTACCGAGAGAAGATACTTAGCAGTTTCAAGCTAGAGAATTTAATATAGTGAAAGTTCGTAGTAACGTTCAATTTATGGTCAAAAATAACGCCAGTGTCGTTGAACTCCAAGAGAGAGCAGTATTATTAGAATTAGTAAAGTTGTTGGAAGTTTTAGTTCGCTAAAATTTCACAGAATAACGTCTATTTTATTAAATACATGGTTTTTTCGATACAAATGGTAGCGAGCATCCAATTCGGATTGTAGTAAGCCGTCTTCTTTATAAAAGACGAGTGGAGTATTTTACATTAGAAAAAAAGGTCTTTGACGAAAATATTAAATAGGAGTGAAGTTATGAAAAATCGTCCAGCGATCGATAAAAATTAAAGTTTTAAGAATAACAAATTATGGCCGACGTTATCAAACGCTTTAAAGTAATCTCTAATAATGACATCGACCTGATCGCCAAATTCTTATTGTGTTTATAGGAACCAGAAAAATTAAGAATATTTGTTACATTGTAGAGAGTTTGGTAAAGCAATGTTGAGAATGATGTAATAATTGATGTGTTGTTGAGGTTATCAGTTACGTTATGAGTAATTTATTCAAAAATCTTTTGCTACGTTGCGTTTGTTTCCACATTTAGACAGAGAAATAGAAAATTCAATTGATCACTCCTAATATAATAATTGAAATAATTGAATAAGTTGGTACTAAAGCATATCATCAGTTATTTAGAAGTGGATGAATACCATATATAAATCAATTAATGCCTCGTACAAAATCGAAACCCAATCTGATATCCAGTACTGCAGATACGTAAACTAAGTTAAAATATTATAAAGTATATTTTCAAGAACAAAACATTACTTAAAAGGCTAAATACATTAAGTAAAAACAAAATAAATGTAAATTATAATATGAGTTATATGAATTTGTAGTGTTGGTAGCAAGAGTAACTTTTCTAAGCTTGCAAAATTGCTTTGACTTTATTACATTTGGTACGGCCTAGACGGAACCGCAAGCACTCCTCTCACGGGATTTTCAGCCATTTATATTCAAATACAATGTTCAATGTTAGATCTTTTTGTACATCTTTATTTATACATCATCCTCAATATTGGAACACGTAGTTTATTGTTTCAATTAAATTATAGTGATTCAATATTATTAGTATAAAATTTATGCTATAAAAGAACAAGTACAACAGGAAAATATTTTTAAAACTTTATTTTAAATCGTGTAATCTATATACTGACATTAACCAAGTTTGGACACAAAAAATGACTATTGTATTGATTAAAGATCAGTTATTTACCAGTTATTAATAGAAAATTCTGGTTGTACGCTTTATTTTAACTAAAATTTGGCTTATATGAGTTCTGGAAGAAAAAAGGTTGGTGACATATTTTTTCTATTATGTAATAAACTCAAAAACAAAAAACCGGACATTCGCGTTTTGTTGTTTATATCAAACTGTATGTATTTTTTGTTATATTAATTACTATTTATTATATTAATGCTATCGATATTAAACGGGATCAGAAATTCATGAGTTTTATTAAAAATCATTTAGTTACGATGGTTTGAAGGAAAATATGGTGTTAATGTAATATTGTTAATATGAGTAGTATGATGGAAGTATTGGTGTGTCACATGGTGTTAGATAAAAATTTAACTAATAAATAATTACATGGTTTATCTCTTTCTCCCTCCTTTTGTGGTATGAGACTAATTCCATAGTTCTTGCTAAAATGGAACTACAACCGGATGATTTAAGCATATTTAACGCCATCCGTCCTGTTATAAATAAACTCAAAAACAAAAAATAAATTAAAATTACCTCGCATTTTGTTGGATTATTTCAAGCTATATTTTTTTTGTTATATTAATTTCAATGCATTTATTTTAATGAAAACCAATTAAACAAGATCAGAAATGTGTGGTGATTAGTGGCCGTTAATCGATAATAATTCAGAAATCGCGAGATGCGGTCTGGTGTGATGTAGGTTTCAAAAAAACATTTTCTTCATCGTGACAACGTTTCGGTCTTTATTAAGATCATCTTCAAGGTTTAAAGTGTTTGCCTTCTGTTTAATGAATGAGAATGGCACAATTCTTGCGTGTCGTGTTGAGAGTGTCCTGAAGATGATCTCAATAAAGATCGAAACGTTGGCACTATAAAGGAAATGTTTTTCTGAAAACAAGATCAGAATTTTTATTTTTTAATAAAAATTATTTAACTTATGATTTTTCCTTCTTGAAGGTGGAATAATAGGTCAAAAAAACCACAACCAGTTTTTATCCACAACGTTACGGATTTATTTTAATCCTTCCTCAGGTGAGTAACGCAATGGTTATAACAGTCATTAATATTTTATATCAGTTTATTTTAAAATGAGATTAAATTTTAAAAAAGACCTATTATCATAAGTTAAACATTATATATAAGTTCACCAATTTCGTGGTCCGCTTGACCAATTATATATAAATATAGTCGAAATATTAAAAAAAAATTTAATTATGATGGTTTGAATGAAAATTTACCAAAATACCAGAAAATCACTTAGGAATAGATTAAAATTTAACAAAAAATTTATTGCCTAGTTTTGCTCGTAATAACGGGTATTAACTTCTCTGTCTTTGCGATCGGCCTTAAGTATCCTAGGCATCAAGTGAATAAGCGATCGGGTTTCGATTTGTGAAACAGAATCCCAACCTTCAACAAGAGTAGTTTGAAGCAGTTCAACGCTTGTTGTAGGCGGCAACCATGTTAAACTCGTTTCATTGTCAGATCCCATAAGTGTTCTATAGGATTCATATCGGGAGAAGATGCTGGGTCAATTCATTGTGGTCATCTTTACATCCTCCAATGAATGGGGGACAACCTCATCTACGTGCGGACGAATACGAAGAAGGCCAGAATTGGATAACAGTTTCCAGACGAACTTCCTTAACCTGCCTAACTGCAGGCAAAAATCCGTTATGTATGATAATCAGTTCAGTGCGGCCATGTCATAACTGATTTTTGAACCAGTTGAAACTCATGCATGCCACATGAAGCAAAACATTTTCCATGTATATGGCCCACATGCTACCGGTCATCTAACTGCAACAAACCAAACCGGTATTCATCTTGAAGAGCCTCTATTGGTCAAATGTCCAAGTGACATGCTGATTTGTTAATGATTAGTTGTTTAAAGTTCGATGCCTCTCCAGTAGTAGAGAACGTGTGACGAGGCTATTCTCATGAAACTTTCTGATGACAGTTTTAGAGCTCAACCTTGCATTACAGACCGTTCAGAGTTGGCTACCTATCAACGAAACCGTTAAATGGCGATTCCGTAATGTGTTAAGAGCAATAAAACTATCGTCGTATATCGCGGTCGACTATGGAGACTTCCGGTGGTCCTAAACCACTGCAGTTTGATTGGTACATCGCGGACTTGGGCTGTCTAAGGGACACCTTCGCTCGTCGTTGGCCAAAGCTTCCGCATAGGGCGAGATATTCTCTACTTAAAGTCATGGCTTTAAGAAAATAAAGTAGCGGTAGCCGAGTGGTTAGCGTGAGAGACTCTCGGCTCGAAGATCCTGCGGTCGTGGGTTCGGTTTCCACCGTCGCCTCTGGACTTTTTTTCACGCTACCTTTCCCCCAAAACGAATATGCATAATAATTACATTGTCTAAAAAAAAAATTGTGATTATTTGAAGATCGTGAGATGCGGTCTGGTGTGACGTCAGTTTCGAAAAACATTTTCTTTTCGTACAAACGTTTCGATCTTTATTGAGATCATCTTCAGGGCCTGAGATTTATAAACGTTTTTTAAATTAGATAAGATGATACAAATTTTAGACTCAATTAAAATATTTTTTTTAAATTTTGTTTATACAGATAAAAATTTCGAAAGGTACGTCACGTAACGTATGGTTGTTCGTAAACGTTATTTATAACTAGTTATTTTGGAAAATAAATAAATACCAGTGCCCTGTTTTTTTGACTTTGAGAATAGTTTGACCGTGGTTACGAATTTTATTTTAAATTTGAAAAGATTTAGTTGATATTTATAAGTTTCAGTAATTATAAATTTCACTTGTAAAAGAATATTCTAAAATAAAGGATTTTAGCCTAAACAGTAATTTTTTGAAATGGGTTCTGAAATAAAAAATCATTGTAAATTTTTTTCTTGTAAATATTAGGTAATTACACACTTTTATAAGCTGTGTAATTTAAACTTGTATTATCAAGATGAAGAAGTAAAAAAATTCACCGTTTGCTTAATTAACCTTTTTTAATACGAAATTAAGCGCCGAGTATATTTGAATTTGTAAAAATAGATTTCCTTTGTTAAAGAAAATGAAGAAAATTGCGTGATTAGGCACAAAGAGATTTTCAAACAAACTCGGGTCAAGGTTCACCGCGGTGGGCGCCGCTCATTCATATTTCATAAACTGCCCTGGGAAGAATTATATTATAACCGAAGTGGGCGAATCGTGGAAAAAGTATAAATTATTGACATTGACCAAGTTAGCTCTTGTATAATGTGACGTTGCGTGAGTCGTGAGGGTTCGTGCACTGCCGGTGGGCCTTTCAGTTCACAACCCCTCGGCCCGGGACTTTATCAGCTCATCTACTCTCTACCTCAAGCCCTCATTTAAGTCCGCTTCTCCATTTTCTTTCAACCATCACCCTTTAACAAAGGAAATAGTTGTGACACATTTGAACCATTATCTTGCCAATGAAATCATATTTTTTATCAAACAAACTTTACCCAGAAATCGATTCATTGTTGGAAAGCAATAGTTTTAGTTAGTCCCTTAAAGATTTTGCTTAAAACTAATGAAGGTAGTAAATATAGATTTCTACGTTGTAAGTTTATTTTGTATAAATTTAATTTGATTAGTTTGTTTCATAAATAGAATGCATCATGTTATAGTGTAATTCTTTGATTAATAGTTTTATTTATGCCTTTGAAACTTTCGAGTTGTAAAAGTAATATTATTAATTTTTAATTTAAATTACTGTTTCTTACTGTATTAGAAATTCAATTTATTTGTAATTGTATTTTTTTCTTTGTCAATTTTGTACCGCAAGTGTAAAAATTATGTGATGTTTAATAGTTTTGTTTAGTTTGACTTTTACTTTTAAACTTTTTTTTTTTTTTTTTTTTTTTTTTTTTTTTTTTTTTTTTTTTTTTTTTTTTTTTTTTTTTTTTTTTTTTTTTTTTTAACGAGGGTTTGCAACAGCAGAGGTTATATCAACCATCGGGGTGCCGGTGTTTTTGAAAAAAAAAGAACAAAAAAATTTGTAGGGTTGGAATGCAGGGCCGCTGGATTCGAACACGGGACCTTTACCTTACAGTGATGAGCGCCGGGTCAATGCCTAAACGTTGCGGCCACCGACGCCCCTTTAGGTGTTGTTATCATTAAGTCAGTTAAAAAAACGCACTTCGTCATGTAATCAGTTTATTTTCTGCACAGTCCACACGACTTCAAGAAAAGAAATTGACTTTACTCGGCGTATTTTAAAGCACAATGCGATTTGTGTAGAACGTGTCATGATTTCGTATCCATCTTAATAATGACACAGCGAGTTTCCATAACTGTCCGACTTAATTAAGCAAAAACATAAGAGGGCACAATAAAGTTGCTTTCAAATACGATGTTAACATAGAGGAAAGAAGCTTTATTATTATTTGCCATTGTCAGAAAAGTGAAACATTCATTTCTTAATAAAAGCTCAATGGCAAAATCGGACAACCGTATTTTGTTTGTCATTTCAAACTATAAGCATTTTTAACGTTATGTTAGTTACAACAAACTTATTTTCATCTATACATTTATTTTAAGTCAAATTAAACGAGATCAGAAATTCACGAATTTTAGTAAAACATATAATTGATGATCGTTTGAAAAAAAATCTCCAAAACAGCAGGAACAGTTTGCGAATCCTAACAGGATTCCTTAAGGTGGCTATTCACGATCACTCCAAATGGAACCGCGCCAAGTCGTACAGCACCATTTGGAGTGCCTGAAATTTTAGGGGGCATTCACAACCGCTCTACAGCCAGTCGCTCCGAACGTCAACCAGTGAATTACCTTCTCAAAATGGATGACGATCTCTTGTCCTACGCTGCTGTTTATTTATCTATTAAAAGCAAAAAATCGAAGAGGAAATGGTGTAAAAAGTGGCTCCTGAAGAGAAGCCGTAATACCCACAATTTGATGTAAGATCGTTCCCTTGAACACGCTGATTGGAGGAACTATTTAAGGATGGATGAAACGTCTCATTTATTCATTATATTTAGTGTTCTATTGACCAAATTACTTATTTCAATTAAATAATCTTTTTTGTAAGGTTCTGGTTGAAATGAAAACGCTAGTGCTACGAGCTGGATCTGAATCCATGGCCTTCGGATAAATACTTCGCTGCTCTACCACTTGAGCTATCGTGACTTCAATCCTCTGGGACACCAAAAAATGGCAAAAAGGACGGACAATTCGAAAGGTAGGTTGAGATGGGGAATTGGTGTCCGAGTGGATCGATCTATCATTTCAACCAAAACCTTACAAAAGGAAGATTAACGTCTTATTTATATTTACTCCAGCTTGTTACCCCCTTGATTAGAAAACAAAAGACAGTCATGAGAGAAATCATCACTCTACATGAAAGGTTGGCAGCCACATTACGATTTCTCTCTACAGGGATGAACTATGAAGAACTTAAGTGAGATTTCTGCTCAGCGCTTAGGGGGTATCAATACCGCATCACTCTTTTTTTTTTTTTTTTTTTTTTTTTCACGAGCTTTTGGTTGAAAAGGTCGACCAACTGGTTGAGAACCAAAGTTCTTTTATTTCTATCGTGGTAATCATTGTCCACCACTTTCCATAAACATGGTAAATTTTCATACAATCCAATCACCTCAACAATGAAATCAAGATTGGATGTCATTGCCAATAAAGAATAAACGTTTTTGACTTTTTGAGAATGTACGACGGAGATGTTTGCTTAGTCAGAAAGACGGAAACTGCGCCAAAAAAACGCGGGTTTTCCAATTCACGACCAAGCCAGCGCTCCAATATTGCGATTAAATGGGCACTTAAAGAAAATTGGAACAATCCAAGATGGCACATGCAGAATCTGCAAGGAGGCAGAAGAGACACCAACATATTTACTAACAAACTGCAGAGCTACACTAGCCCGCAGGAGGAAATGTTTTGGGATGTATAATGTGACCATAGAAGAGCTTCAACCGTTAAAACCGGGCCTACTAATCAAGTTTCTTGATGAAATAGGACTCCCCGATGTGCTTTAGGCAAAGAACGGGAGCTAAAATAGCTCTTAAAGAGCACAGTATATTACACCCCGAATATTACATCTACATCTACAAGCAGGAAGTATTTAAGAATTCTATAATGGATTTGGGTGCAACAAGATATTCGTAATAATTATCAATCAATGAAGAAATTAAAAATTCTATTTTATAATATTTTATTATTTATTTTCTCATTGAATTATGCAACTTTTGTAAATTAAATATAAACATCAGTTATTGCCTAACTGATTTTTCATAATTGGTTCTTGATGAAAAAGTAAATTTTTAAATTACAATTGTTTACAACTTTTTTGGCAAACAAATTTTTATTACAAACAAACATATAGATTGTTCTTTTTCTGTACGGGAAGGAATCTCGATTGATTTTGAAAAAAACTGACTATTAGAAACTGTTTGTTTGCTGTTCGAATTTTTTATTCCGATGTCTTATATTCCTTATAATTTTTGGTATTGATAAAGTTTGCTTTAAAGGGTTTCAAACAAGAAAGAATTTAATATAAATGTACGTGAGCAAAATCCAACGTATATAAACATAAAACAGCAAAATCTCACTGGCACTCTCAACACGACACGCAAGAATGGCACAATTCCACAGAAGACAAGCACTTTGAGTGAGTAGAAATTCTTTGATTGAATATAAAAAAATATATATTTTGCATTGTATAAAGTGACTTTTCCACATCCTAAATGTATTTGTTAAATTTAAACAATGTTTGTAAATTCCAGGTCCTGAAGATGATCTCAATAATGATCGAAACGTTGGCACGATAAAGAAAATGTTTTTCCAAAACCTACATCACACCAGACCGCATCTCACGATTTCTGAATAATTATCGATTAACGGTCCCTAATCACCACACATTTGTACGTGAGAAATTTCATTCATCAAGAAGTTCACTTATTAATAAGATAATTATTTCTCATAAAATACCGTTTGAAAATACTATTAACCCTTTCTTTTAGCTTTTTACCCAACTATATAAAACAAAACAAAAAATTATGTGAAAATCCTATGTATTGATGTTGACATTTATGGTGTTCCTTGTGGGATAATCTCCTGTAAAGCATTTCAACGAGATTCGTTTATGGTAATTGAACCATTTTCACCTGGTTTGTATTTTGATAGCTAGATTGGTTTTAATTAAAGTTAATAGTCTAATTCCTTTAATGTACCTATAATTCCAACCTTTTCTGACTGTATTTCGTTTCTATTTCTCTTCTTGACAAATTAATACCAAGCAACACCACAAGTGATTTTTTTTTCAAAACTAAATTTTTATTGCGAGGCAAAAACTATAAAAGTACGTTTATGTGTTAAATTTACCTGACATTATTAACGTAATGGATGCTGAATTGACCGTGCCGGGGGCTGCTTGCAACCATCGTGCGGGTGATTGATTTATTGGGGCCAGCCTTAAGAAACCGATTGCCTGGCTGACTTGCAAAGGCGATCCTCATTAGGGATATTAAGGTTCACCTAGTTTCAGCCCTCTTACAAAAACGAATTTTTGTTCCAGTCGCAAAGCGTTTTTCTCTGGGTTTTACTTCTTCATCCAATATCGCAGTGCTTTGTTTGGGTGGCGGTTTAAAATATCCTTTACAGTTGATATATTAGATTCTCTGATTTATTTTATACCAAACCTGTTACTTTTAAAAGTAGAAAAATTATGCTACATGTCCCAGTTTTAATTGTCTTAAGTAATGATTAATTTTGAAAGTAACCCGGGATTCAATCCTACAAGGAGACGCTCTCCGTCCAATTTTATTTGCACACAATATTAATTGATTGAGTTTAAAATTGGAAGGAGGATAAGACTCGTTATGGCGACCTATGAACGTACCATTGCGGCCTGAGATATCCGACAAATGTATTAGACAAACTATTAAACGAATGATATTAATGTTCAATTACTACTTATTTTACTATTACACATTATATTTTAGCAATAATAATTTTCTCCATTTATGTGTGATGATTAGTGACCGTTAATCGATATTTATTTAGAAATCGTGAGATGTGGTCTGGTGTGATGTAGGTTTCAGAAAAACATTTTCTTTATCGTGCCAACGTTTCGACCTTTATTGAGATCATCTTCAGGGCCTGGGATTTACAAACATTGTTTACATATAACAATTACATTTTGGATGGGGAAAAGTGAATTGATACAAGCAAAATATATTTTTTATTTTTTATATATCAATCAAAATTTTGCATTGTATAAATTCACTTTTCCACATCCAAAATGTAATTGTTATATGTAAACAATGTTTGTCAATCCCAGGCCCCGAAGATGATATCAGTAAAGATCGAAACGTTGGCACGATAAAGAAAATGTTTTTCTGAAACCTACATCACACCAGACCGCATCTCACGATTTCTAAATAAATAAATTTCTACATTTAGTGCCATCTACATATTTCTCTTAACCTTCTTTCTTTTTTTCTGTTCTTATGTCTAGAGTTAAAGTTCTTACTGTCTTAGAATTACGTGAAATAAGCATGCTTAGGAATAATATTATTAAGAACTAAATTTACTATTTTTCGTGGTCCGCTTGGCCAATTATTGTCATTCAATTAATTAAGGTTTTTAGTTGAGACAAAAAAATGAAAAATGGCAAAAAGGAGGGAAAATTCAAAAGGTGGGGTTGAGATAGGAAGTTAGTGCCCGAGTGGATCGAAGTCACGATAGCTCAAGTGGTAGAGTAGCGGCGTATCAAGCCGAAGATCGTGTGTTCGAATCCCGCTCCTGACACTGACTTTTTTATCTCGACTAAAAACCTTAATTAATTGAATTAAGAACTAAAATTCAATCTTTCAAGAATATACTACCCCCACAAAAAAATTAATAACTTTGACTATTTTGCTATTTATAAAGCAAATTAAAGTAATTCCTGTCTTACAGTTGAGCTTAACGTGCAACCGGCCGTTGGGTTTTGCCGACGGGAGTCAAACCACTTTCCACTAGTTTTTCAGTTTTTGACCAACTAAAAAGTAAAAGGCTAGCAATTCGAATCCAGAATCGCTGAGAATATTCATAACATCTTTTGAAAAGCAAGCTTTAATTTTTAATAGTTTATAACATTCTTTTGAAACAAAACAACCTGATATTCCATTTGTGAAATTTTAAAGAAACAAAATGTAAATTTTCAACCAATGTTTTTCTTAGATACAAACCTAGTTTTATAAACTCAAAAAAATATAGAGGGTGCCATTCCAAATTAAACAGAATCGTATGACTTCGGTAATACCCTGTACCTATATCAATTACAAGCAAAGTAAAGTAAGTCCCGTCATAATGTGAGGTTATTATTTTGTGGGCTGGAGGTCAAACCATTTTACATTTGTTTCATTTTATAACAATTAAAAAAATTCATGGGCTATTTCTGGATTCGAACCGAGAACTAGCGTGCCAAATATGGCATATTAACATATCGATTTTTATTAAAACGGGACGAAAATCGGACCCAACTATTAAGTTTGCATATCCATCCTGATACACTTAAATTGAGGTTTTACCCACTGATGTTAACATTATTAATTCTCAAAAATGACTACGGAGTTCATAGTACTTGGTCCGTTTAAGTCGACTCACGTGTTGCCATATTTGTAGCCGGTCCTGTTTGATATTTGTTGTCCTTTGAGACGTGAAGTATATTTTTGTGCATATCGCGTGACCTAAAGATGTCCGGTGCCCTAATCTCTCGATGAATATATTCATTTCAGTACGTACCAATGGGCAACCATCACGTTTCTTAATACTTTGGTTTGAAGCTGTTTTTAATCCAACTATGTCAAATTTTGACACAGCCTTATGCTTTTGAGCCGAAGCACCAGCTCGGTGTATCTGGTTATACATGATAAAAATTTTGTGGACATAAAAATGCGAGTTTCTTCTCAAAATCGAGAAGTCTCTATTTAATACCCGATGCTGTCTTTTTTTAAAATCTGTCTTTTGTATTTTCGTTACCTAGATACTTCCTCGTCTTTTTGACAATTTTGTCGTTTATATTGATTGTACTATGTGATAGTTTTTTAGAATTAATGCTTATTTACTTAAATTTTCCAAAATTGTGCCCTTCGGTCAATCCGGTTGCATATATTGAAATAGCCCATTGATATAATTAATAATATATTTGGAATTTCCTGAGCACTTCAGGCAGAATACATACTTCAAAGTATCGCATATTACAAAGCGATTGGATCGACATAAGATTTATTCAGCAGAATGCATTGAAACTTAGGACCAACAAGAAAGAAACTTTACGCTGGTATGATAATCCCAATAATATTTTTCTTCTTTCTCTGAGACATATTTGACCGTTTTTGCACATTGGCAAACTTTCTCGATGTTGTTCAAGTTATTAATTCACTTTTCATCATCTTTATGTGGAAAGTAAAATTTCTATCTTAGCCCATTTATCATAAATCTCTTTAAAATATAGTTCTTCGCAGTTTTTTATTTTCAATTATGCGGATTTCATCATCAGGTTGAAGGAATTACAAGCACGTTTCTCGACATGAATTGTTAGAGTGAACCCGCCGATCCACCGCCAACTCGACGTTCGAATGAGTTTTCTTTGTGCCGCTCAACTTTGAACGTGGGAAAAACGTGACTTACCCCCAAACTAAATATTATCTTAATTAAGAAGATCTTAAGAAAATAATTTTAAATTAGTGATTATTTTGCACGTCTTTTTTATTTATTTGTTTATTAATTTATTGAATTAAAATTAAATTAATAATTATATAATATATTATTATAATAATTAATTTGATTAATTTGTGAGTTAGAACTATGTTTTAAAGAGATTAAACAACATACTCATCCCACCTTTATTATTTCTACTATTTATCATTTCTCATAATTGTTTTACTTGAAAATTAAAAGGCAAAAAATGCTTGTAACATAGAAAACATCTTTTTAACCTAGCGACTATTTTCATTAGAGTAAATAAAACCCTATGTAATTTTTAAAAAAATTTATGTATAGATTTTAACGGAAGTCAAAGGATACATGTGTAGAAATTACAAACACTGAAAAATAACATTCGTTAATTGTTTAAATAAATGCGTGGTGATTAGTGACCGTTAGTCGATAATTATTCAGAAATCGTGAGTTGCGGTCTGGTGTGATGTAGGTTTCAGAAAAACATTTTCTTTATCGTGCCAACGTTTCGATCTTTATTGAGATTTACAAACATTGTTTAGATTTAACGTACATGTAGGATGTGAAAAAACGAATTTATACATTGCTAGAAATTTTAAATTCAATCAAAGTATGTGTACTCACTCAAAGTAATAGTTTTCCACATCCTACTTGCATTTGTAAAATTTATACAATGCAAAATATATTTTTTATTTTGTCTATACCGACATCCTTCCCCACCATTTCAAAATCCAACGTATATAAACATAAAACAGCAATATCTCACTAGCATTATCAACACGACAAGCAAGAATGGCACAATTACACAGAAAACAAACACTTTGAGTGAGTAGAAATACCGTCGGTATGTGGTCCCCCTTAGGTACGGTAGGGAGGTGGATGGGGGAAAAAAAAGTGAGTAGAAATACTTTGATTGAATATAAAAAATATATTTTGCATTGTATAAATTCACTTTTTTTTCTCACATCCTACATGTATTTGTTAAATTTGAACAACGTTTGTAAATCCGAGGCCCTGAAGATGATCTCAATAAAGATCGAAACGTTGGCACGATTGAGAAAATGGTTTTCTGAAACCTACATCACACCAGACCGCATGTCACGATTTCTGAATAATTGTTTAAATAAAAATATACAAAATTTAAAGATATGAAAACTAATAAACAACGCAAACAGTGAACAATTCGTATTTTGAAGGTTATATCAATTTTCAATCAAAAACAATTCTAGCCAAACCTAAAATATGATTGTTTCATCCACCGGCAGATTGATCTTTTTTTGCCATGGTCATGTCTGCTCAGATCGTATAAGATCATTTATTCCAACGATTGAATATGTGAACATAGCTCGTAGACAACTTTTCTCTAAATTTATTTTTGATGTTTATATTCTTTTTGAAAATAATTTTAGTGATTATACATCAAAATGCCAAAAATAATAGAATACACACACACACACTGATTGAAATCAAAGTTACTGATATAAGAGGACAAAACACACACATAAAAATAGTAATGAACATTAAAGAAATTGTACTACGGGCAGACCCAGCTGAATACCAGTTGACACAGCACATACTTGATTGTTCTGACGACAGTACGTCATGAGCAGCTTTCTCAAGGCATCTTCATTGATTGATCTTCATGGATGATGTGGATGTGGATGACAATGAGAAAATCTTGGACAGAAGTTTATTGAAAGAAATGTTACATATTAAATCTGATATTAACTCACTAAACTTGAGAAGTGATATCAATAATCTTAGCCCCCTTAATGCCAGTTGCCTCATTTAGTTCTTCCTGTCTGTGTTGTGTCATTCTGTGTCCATAATCACATTTGGTTACCTCTCATTTGGTTACATAAATATGAATTTTTTTGACTGCGGCTTCCGACATCTAGGACATTTCAGCCTCCAATTAAGTCTATATTCTATTTACCCTTTCAAACACTACATTCATACACATAAATACATCCATACAGTACACTCATTCTGTTTGGAGTAGTTGATATTCCTGAATGTGTTCTGAAGGTCGCCCTCGAGAAGACATGCATGATCTACCGCAGAGCGATGTCTACGGAATCCCGCCTGATTCTGGCTGTAGAATTCCTTCGTCTTAAGGTATCAGGTCAACCGACCATTTACAGTGGACTCCAGGATCTTACTCAAGCAGGTTGTCAACGAAATCGGTCTGTAACTTGAAGCCAAGCTTGGGTCCCTACCCTCTTTAAGGATAAGTATGATGAGCGCCTCTCGCCAACGATTGGGGTACGAGCCTGATTCCCATTTGTTGTTGAATAGGTCGAACAAGCGACGCTTCACACCCTGGGAAAGGTGGTGAAGCATCTCATATGTGATACCGTCACATTGGGTTCCCGATTACTCATCGTCAACAAGACAAGAGGATCTTTAACGTCCGCACCTAGCCTATGCGGCCTTATCGGACGTTTTGATTCTCAAGATGAGAGCTGACGCACCTCTGCATACGACGGAAAAGTGTTACCGCCGCAGCATTAGTGTAGTGGTGTCCCGGCCCCTAAGGGTCGGTAGCCACACTCTCCGCTTGTCCACTCCGAATGGTCGGGCCCGCATTGTGCGTCGTGTCATACGCCGCACGCGAGGGGTAACGGGCCGAAATACATCAGCCCGTCCCCCCCCTCGCGTACTCCCTAGATAGAGAAGACAACTCTATCTCTCTGAGTGTAGAAGCTCCTCCAGCGTAGAAACTTTCGGGAACGCCCCGACAGCAGCGGTTTCGGATTAAAGTGGGATTGCTACCCACCCCCTAGATGAGCACTGTCTACGGTAAAAGGTCTCTTATCGAGCTCAGCCTACACCTGCTGCACGTAATCGAGGGACGCCATAGGTCTAGCCTAGGTGGTCCGATCCTTCGCTTCCCCAAGGGTACCACGCCGGTCATACGCACAATAATGCAAAGCCTACTCGTGTCAAAGACCGCCGATATCACTACCCTTTTCCAATCGCTTATTTACGCATTCGAGGGACTGTAGCATGATCATGACGTCCTCAACGCTTACATGCTGTCGTCCGGTCGCAACGTCTCCCGTGAGGAACTGTCTAAGTTCTAAGTTCCCGCCAGGGGCGTCACCACAAGCCACCAGGAGTCCATCCCAATGTGACTCTGGGCTGGTTTTTGAAACGTTGAGTCACCCCGTGGTACAGATGGCCATACAACCCTCCCCCATCTTAGTAGACAGGATCTGGTGCACTGGCCCTCGTGTGACTCTGCTAAGGCACCCGCCGCCCCTGAGGCCGACATAAGACAGCTTGTGCTTTAGAGAGGTTGTCACGCCCTCTGGGCTGCACCATTATTTTGGGCCCGGATACCCTCTTGTAACCAAGGGTTAGGAGGGGTCACAGGATAGAATGAAGGAATTCAGATTGAGAAACAGGGCAGTGGAAGAGAACACGAGGTGAGCCGTTTCGAGGTCTCGAGTCTCACCACATTATACCACCCGTTGTCGCCGTGGTTCCACATAGAGTGGGCCATGACTCGCACGGTGGGTTGTGATACCGTCACACCCGGGGCTTGAATTCCGGGTGCGGCCCAACGCAGACTCGAACTCAACCATCGTCAGGGGCACGTTGTACGCTTCACTTGTTCCGCCGTCGAAGTCGATCGTCATGCGTTCCGCCTCAGTCTTTCTTTGCCGAAAGCTATCGGAGTAAGCTTCGGAGCTGGATACCGCGGCAAAATGCCGCGCCAGTTCTTCGTCTACCTCCGAAGCTTCCGTCACGCAACCATGATCCGTGGTTAAGATTGAGACCGGAGGTTTAGATCGGCCAGATAGATCGGTCAGAGCCCCCTTTATCAAATATGAATTGTTGTTTTCTCTGTTGTCATTATAATATTTTACATTGAAAATTGTGACAAGTTATCTAATGTTTTCTGAAAATTAGAGCCCTGATGAACCCCTCAATAAAGGTTGAAAGCTTGGCATAACTTACAAAACATACTTGTTTTAATGACCGCATCCCTGATCTCTAACTTACTGGTGATATCCTGACGTCGATTCATCCTTCCTTCATTAAAGAATTGTCAAAAAAAAAAAAAAAAAATTAAATAAATAGTCATTTAACAAATTATCCAGGTGTACCTGCTTTCAATGAACATTGTAAGGGGTTATGTTACCGATAAATATTTTCTTACATAATAACGATATCTAATGAAGTAAGAAAAAAACTAAATTTTTGAAGCGATGATTTCTGTCTGCCTATTGCTGGGTCCATCTATAAGATGCGTTGGCATGGCCTCATTTACAATGTATCTGATTCTATGATCTTATAGAATAAACTTGACGGGGGGGGGCGCTCATCACTGTAATGTAAAGGTCCCGGGTTCGAATGCAGGGACACTGTACTGTATTGTGCAGACGTACAAATGGGCTTTTTTTCAAAAACACCGGCATCCTGAGAGTTTATATAACCTCTGCTATTCCAAACCCTCGTAAAAAAATATTTAAAAAAATGAAAAAATAGACTTGATTTCACAAACCAAACAGTCGCAACTCAGGAATGGTAATATACAAAACCGCATCCGTTAGGCGAACTTAGCGAGGCTTATGAGTGTTACACTTTTTAAATATTTTCACCCATATTTTTATATTAATATAGATTTCAATTTTATTTGTAATAATTTTAACATAATTTATAATATATAACGAACAGTCATTGTAATACGAAAATAAAATTTGATCCTGATTACATAATTCAAAAAGTGTGATTCTTGCTATGAAAATTTGGTTTCACGTTTTAATGATTAAATAAACAAACAACAGTGTGATTAGATTTTTTCTTTGATGGTCAACAGCCATAAAATAATGGATATTTCGATTGTTAGGTTTCGTTAGGATAGTTGATGAATACAAATTACTAACTTCTTTAGATTAGGTGTAATACTAATAAATTTCAATCAAACTGCTGTCGCCGATTATAGATTAGCTTAAGGTATTTTTCTGTTGATATTTAAACAAATTTTAAAAGATTCATTCGGATAAAGAAATGTCTAGCGTGTTGGAAAGAAATATCAAATTGTGGCGAGTAAAATTATCTTGATGTGACGAGAATCGATCTTCTGTTGTCAGTTTCATCAATAATGATCAAATCCGGCCGGCTATTCTTGCTGTTAGCTTACAATCGGATGTTTTCACCGATAGTAGGTTTCTATCGAACCCTTTTAACTGAATATGATTTCTGACTCAATGTTAAGATCACCGATGACGGTCGGCGGTAATTGTATTTCTAATAAAGCTCTTCGGCATTATCGGTGCTGGACACAGCAAAACGAATTTTCCAACCATTAGCATATCCTCCAGGCCCGGAATAAACATCGACAAACCATTTGGCACAGGTAATCCGTTAACAGAAACCTTTTACCACGGTAGTTTAGCATAAATGCATTATTCATAAGGCTCGCCTTCCGAGAATGTGGAACGGCAACCGGGTCCTGTTCCATTCGGGGCCAAGATGTTTTATTAATTTTACCCTCGGACTTATAGCAATTATGAAACAAGTGGCGGAAAAAATCATTTCTTTGATGATCGATTAATACAGAATTGAAAAATTGTTACCATTAACAAATCGATTGTTCTATGTCGGAGACAACATGGCAAAAATCTCGCGTTGAAGGCCAAAACGGATGAAAAATTTCTACTCACGTCTTCTGATAAAAAAAACCTTGAAGTATAACAGTAATAATGCAATAATAATACAATTGAGAAGGAGTTCACTAGGAAATAATCCAGCTTTTACTCTGCATGAGTTACAGTAGAAATTATAAGTAATCACTTTGGTGATACGGTGTTTATTAAATAGATAAAAGAACAAAAAACACAACAAAAGAGAGACGAAGAGAAAGAAAGAGAGAGAGAGAGAGAGAGAGAGAGAGAGAGAGAGAGAGAAAGTGAGTACAAAGAAATAGTGAAAAAGAGAAAGGGAGAGTGAGAAAGGGATAGAGGGAGGACGCAGAGGGGGAGAGAGAGAAAAGGAGAGAGGGTGAGAGAGTGAGAAAAAAATTAGAGAAAGATGTGAGGTGAGAGAATGTGTACGAATAGAAAGAGAGAGAGAAAGAAAGAGAGAGAGAGAGAAAGAAAAAGAGAGAGAGAAAGTGAGTGGGAGGGAGTGAGCGAGGGTGTGTAAGATAGAACATTAGAGAAACATGTGGGGTGAAAGAGTGTATGTGAGAGAAATAAAAAATGAAGTGTGTCTGAAAGAGAGAGGGAGAGAGAGAGAGAGAGAGAGAGAGAGAGAGAGAGAGAGAGAGAGAGAGAGAAATAAATAAAAAGAAAGTAAGAGAGTAATGGAGAAAGAGAGAGAGAGAGAGAGAGAGAGAGAGAGAGAGAGAGAACATTATGAGAAAGATTCAGTGACGGAAAGAGAAAACAGACTAGTATGTTGAAAAACCTGCCAATCTCGTCAAGCTCTATCGATAATGCCAAAAATTAACGAAACAGTTTTTTTCAAAATTCGTTTCTACAAGTTTGTCGTATACTTAAAAAAATATCCGATAAAATTCTAGTTTACAAATTGATTTTGTGACTATAATGCTTAAACAAACTGTACAGCCACTTTCAAAAACGAAAAGTGTATCAAAATTAAAATCGTTCGAGTATAAGTGAAGTTAAAAAATAATTCCCTATTTTCGTGGTCCGCTTGACCAATTAATACATTACAATTAATTAAGGTTTTTAGTTGAGATGAAAAAAAGTTAATGGCACGAGAGGGATTCGAACCCACGACCTTCGGCTAGATACGTCGCTGCTCTACCGCCTGAGCTATCGTGACCTCGATCCACTCGGACATCAACTCCCCATCTCAACCACACCTTTTTTGAATTTTCCCTCCTTTTGCCATTTTTCATCTCAACTAAAAACCTTAATTAATTGTAATGTTTAATTGGTCAAGCGGACCACGAAATTAGTGAATTTAATGAATTAACTGAAGTACACTTCACTAAAGCTCTCCGTGGCCATTTCATTTGTCGTTGAGAATCCAATCCGATTACACGACATTTGAAAAATTGATTCATTTTCACATCTTACATGTATTTGTTTAATTTAAACTACGTTCATAAATCCCTGGCCCTGAGGATGATCTCAATAATGATCGAAACGTTGGCACGATAAAGAAAACGTTTTTTTAAACCTACGCCACACCAGATAACATCTCACGATCTCCAAATAATAATTTTTTAAAATATTAACTTGAAAACTCCTGTTGGTTTCGTACATTTTATATTTAGTTGTACAATGTTGAAAAGTATGTTGTATTAATTTACTCTAAAAGTATAACTGTTGATATATGTTTTTCTTTAAACAAGACGCTTTGATATTGTATTCCAGATGCCATGCGACTTAATTAAATTGGCATACATTTCTTTACCAAATGTTGTTTTTCCAATTCAAAACACGAGATTGCATCTACATTTGAACTTAGCTTTTAATAAATTAGTATATTTTACATTTATACATGAAAAATGTAAAGGGCTTTTAAAATTGAAGTCCCGTCGCAAAAACAAGGCCACTATCAGCACGTCGTATGACTGCCCGTATATTTAAAACTTGTCTGATTTCAGCCTAGAACCATGAACTTTTCTTTTCCTCCGACCTGCTTCTATCTTTCTCGTCTTCTCTCCCCACCTATTTTTCTTTTTTTTTCTTGTGAGGAAAGTAAGGTCAGACCGATAAAGGGAGATGAAAAATGGGGTTGAAGATTTATACGAATCCAGATTTCGAAGCGTCTAAAGAGGCCAAGTTTCCAAAGAAGTTTTCAAGTAAACAAAGTCATAACCAAAGCCACTTAAACACCATTGACAACTTACATAACTCATATATTTACGAGCCCGTATAATATTTGTTCAATGTTGTATTTACCTTTGACCAGTATAAAACAAGAATCAAATATGTTTTGTGTAAGTAAAATGTACTTATTGTACCTTTATATATCTAAAGTTACTTTAATAAATCACTATATATGTTTAATTTTTAGTGGTTGATTAGTAGTTAAAATATGTATTGTGATTCTTGAGTGCTAATTAATAAAAGTTGCGTTTATTGTGTATTTCACAATTATATATTTAATGGGAAAACACTGGATTTAATAATTCCGTTAAAGGTTGTATTTTATAGAACATAGTGATCAATTAATTATTAAGATAGGAGAGAAATGATTTTTTGGATAATACCCTGAGCTCAAGATAGGCCAAAAGGATTTTTAACTTCTCCAAGAGAAAGTAAGACTAAACGTTCTCCTTACAATTGCTCACTAAATTTTCATGCAAAAGATGAGAAATTAATAATGAGAGGAAAAGAAAGTTCTGGTAAAATTCAGTGATTGTTATTCGGTCTAAGTGTTATAAAAGTGCAATAAAAATACCACATCTATCGAAAAAATCAATATATTTTTTCACATATCGTGAGTATAACATAAAATCGTGGGCGAATTGATTCTGTCCACGGTGTTCATAATACAAATAAATTTAATATAATGATGTAGCTCTAAATCTTATTAAAAACTTAAACTTTGATGTTATTAATATAAAACGAATTCACCTTAAATTTTTGAATTTCCTGTGTAAGTTTTTATTAAACCCTCTAATCCCACAAAACCTACCATTGTGGTTTGCAAAGTTTATTTATAAATATATTTNATAATTTAAATTTAAATAAATTTTGTATAATTTCTTTTCAGATTATAATCATTCTCTTTCAATCAAAGTTAATAATCTAATATATTTATTTGTTTTAATAATTATGTAAAGCATAAAGAATAAGATATAAAAAACCACCAGGAAAACTTCATTATTTTGCATAATAAAAAGCAGAGAGAATTTTTCTTTGTATTTCGAACTAACGGCGGGTTGGAAATTAAGAGACGAAACCGAGAATTAATACCAAAAAAAAATTCAACTTGCAAGACGAGAATATAGGCCTTGGGATCACCGATTTATTGAATTTTTGTGTGTAATACTTGGTCGAAAAATATTGGACAGACTGTAGTCCAACAATTTTTTGCTAATTTAAAAACATCAGTTCTGGTTTAAGCACCTTTTAAAGTTTTTAAATACGAATTTTTAGAATAAACAAAAAATATATACATTTTTGGGCTTCATTATCCAAATGTCTTTTTTTTCTGTTGATCCACTAAAAACATTAACTCTTTTAGATTTTATTCAGATTATTATCCTATACCAACACAGTTTAGATTTAATGCCATTAGAATGCCATGAGAAAAATTAGTATGAATTCAACGAAAACATCTCCTACGTTTTACTTTATATGTTTTTGTTTTTAATTTTTTATTTCCGACTTCTGAGCCATTACATACTGTTTATAGGGTTATGACACCCTTCTAATTGTCATATGGTCTGTTCGGATCTTTTAAATATTATCAGTTTTTTTGTGATTTTCAAAAAATATTTAGAAAGAATGGTGGTGATTTTATTTATTTTTTAAGTTATACCAAAAACTTGTATTCAGAAATTCTCCCTGGTGCAAAAAACGAATATAAACTTTGTTTCTTGATAAAAAAGTTTCCTCAAACTTCTCAGAGGTTTAGATTCTTATAAAGTCACTTCCGTAAACCAATTAAATCTGAGTAATAAAAGAAACGTTTGAGTAGTTTTTCTAATAATATCTAAAAAATGAAATAAGCAAAAAAAATCTTGTTACTATATTCTGTTCTAATTAAGAAAAATTTCCTTTCAGCCTTCAATTAATTACAACTTTTAATTAATCATAGCTTGTCAGACGTTACAGGAAGCCCTCTCGTAGGAGGTTGAAAGTAGTGAATTTGTCGGAGGCGGTAGATTTCCCAAGATTATACGGATTTGGAAGGAATTACAGAGAGCCTCTAGGCGCTACCCGTCCGCATAAGTCCTCAGGGATCAGTGTTTAATTACAGACTGATACAAATAATTGTCGTTCAAATTTTACGCCCATAGGAATTGGGTTGGATTAGTATTTTATATTCGTATCTTAGGGTCAAGTAAAACCGGAATCTTCTTCAACCACATAAAGATCAAGTAGACTACTAAGAAAACCTAAAAACTGTCTCACACTTGAAAATATTTTAGAAGCCATCCTTTCAATTAAATCTAATGCTACAGATTCCCATCTTATTTCTATTAAACTCGTAAGTTTTTCTTTTCCTTTTACTTTAAAATACTCAACGCACATTTTGAACTTTTTTCTCACTTAATCCTGTTTTCCTTCAGCCTGGAAGGAAGCCCTAATAGTTGCGCTACTCAAGAAACCCAAACCCACCCTTGCTAGTGACTATCGCACTATTAGTATTCTTCCACTATCCAAAGCATTTGAGATTTTATTTCAACAAATATCCTTATTTATTGATTCCTATTCCGTTACATCTATTTTTGAATCTGGCGTCCGAAAATTTCATATTTGTGAGACAGTCCTCCCCAAAATCTCAGGTTATATTCGCGTAGACAATATAGAAATATTAATGTTCTACTTGATTTTTACAATTAATTTTTTTGGTTTCGTAAATCATAATTTACTCGTTTTTAAATTGACACATCTTTTTGATTTTCTTCTACTGCTAATAAACTAATTTCCTCTTATCTGTCTAATAGAACTCAGAGAGTTAAAGGTTCAAATTTTATCTACTCTTCTTGTTCAATTTTAGCTGGTATACCCCAAGGCCCTATTCTTGGACCTTTCCTCTTTTCCCTGTTTCTAAATGATCTTCCATTAGTTCTTAATTTCTTCCATTTTCATCATTACGCTGATGACAGTCAGCTTTATATTCATTGTCCTACAAGCAACATTTCGCTCAACCGTGATCATCATTCTCTCAAACCAAAGGTCAAGTAATGGTGGCAACAAATCCCAGTCTTTATTAATATCTAATAAACCCATTAGTACAGATTTCCTATTTTTTTTTACTCCAAGTTTACACGGCATGACGATTATTAAAAAGATCTACTCAAGCCTCCATTCTCTTCGACGCCTCAACGTTAATTAAATTATAATATAAATATATATTTGAAATTATGTTTATTTACGTATAATTAATCAATAGTTATTTCTACCAGGTATTTAAAAAAGTTAAGTTTTTGATCTTTGTCGGAAAGAGTCTGGAGAAAAAGTAATTTAGACTGAAAAATGATTTTGAATGAATTTACACGTTTCCAAGCGTTACATTTTCATTAAAAAATGAACCGCGCTTGTCATGTTGTACCATGTACGATTTTAAATGTGCATTCGCCTTAGGTCATGGGTTCGAATCCCCCTCGTAACACTGACTTTTTTCATCTCAACCAATACCTTACATAAATATTAATTAATTAAAAGATGTTATTTGGTCAATTGGACCACGAAATCTAATGAATTTAATAAGTTAAATGAGGTATATCTTCACTAAAGCACTCCGTGGCCATTTCATTTGTCAATCAAATAGATTACACGAAATTTGAAAAATGGCAAATAGGAGGGAAAATTAAAAAAGGGTTGAGATGGGAAATTAGTGTCTGAGTGGATCGATGTCACGGTAGCTCAAGTGGTAGAACGGCGTATTTAGTCGAAAGTCGTGGGTTCGAATTCCGCTTGTGACACTGACTTTTTTATCTCAACCGAAACCTTAATTAATTTAAATTTTATATATGCTGTTTAAAACATTTTTTAGTCTACATAAATATATGATATTACATAATAGTGTTTTTGCCGTTTTTACTAGGTTAAATAAGTCCAACTGGTTTTTGTAAGGTTTGTAATAAAAATGAGAATGAGTCTTGTGAAAATGGCAAAATAAAATCTTAAATAAATCATACCGTAATAAGTGTCTACCTAATACAGAAATAATCATATAATCAAACTTTTCAAAGATACGAAAAGAAAACAAATTTTGAAAACATAAGGATATCATTGGTACAATTACATTAGATCAGAATTGTTGTGTAATCCTCAATTTAAGTTTTAAAGTAATACATTAAAAATAAATTCTGTAAATTGAGCCTTGAAATTAAATATACGATTTATAAATTTGTAAAAACAGGTTTTGAATTAAGACAAAACATAACATTAACAATTTGACACTACATGAAGCGTCAGATTACCCATTCCCGAAAATAAGGCAGTAAAAAATATAACAAAGAGAATGAAATATGTATTCTATTGAACGATTAATTAAATTTTATATATTTTTAAAAGTGCCTAACTCAGTTTGGTCATAAAGCCGAATGCATATTTAAAATCGTTCATGGTACAACATGACGAGCCCAGTTCATTTTTTAATGAAAATGTAACGCTCGGAAACGTGTAAATTCAAACTTTTACACAATTAATACCATTCTTAATCAGTAACAATCATTTCATTTTTCTCCACACTCTTTCAATCAAAGAGAAAACTTTTTTTAAAATATCTGGTAGAAATAAATATTGTAAATAATACATAAATAAACATAACATCAAATATATATTTACATTATAATTTAATTAACATTGGAAATATTATTGTTGTTGTACTAATAACAAGTTCGAGACAAGGCCGCTAAGAAGGCGGCTGCGACCCCACACGACCCCGAGTGGATCTAAAAACAAAAATGAAAAATTCGGTTTATTGTAAATGGCAGGCTCGCTGGAACGAAAGTAATGAAAAACTAAAAATACATAAAAGTACATGAGGCCATGGCCCGTGGAGAATTAGGAAAAACGTAACAAAATAATATTATCAAGGTTGCGGATAGGTCACACCCGTCTCACACGCAGTCAACTCTTAGCGGGTAGAAGTTAAAAACGCTGCCCACTCTGTGGAAACCCGTTAACGGTGAGACACCTATTAGAGGAATCTAATAAGTTTAGAGAGTACCGAGAACGGTGTGACCTACCATCTAATCTGGAAATAGTTCTTAAGCATAACACTGACTTCAAAGATAATCTTATTAGGTACTTAAAATTGATAAATGCGTATGGATACATATAACCAACCACACGTGGTATATCTCCATTTTGCAGTGTGAATGTATTTATTAGCGTGGGTGATGAGGTATGTCTGTGACTGAATATCGAGTAGCTCACAGGTCCGCCAAATTANATATTATATTACTGCTATATATTAATACTATTATATATTACTTAGTATATATATAAATTACTTGTCGATCTGGATTGTTTGTTTAGGAGCCATATGTATACCACATCATTGCATATGATGCTTTCCTGTGTTTTTCCTCTCCTTTATAGTCCGTTGAGACTTTACAGGATTTGTAAATAATGTTTCTGGGGTCATATAGTCAGTCCCCATTTCTAAGAATTGGTGTCTGATTTTGGTAATTACGGTTTTATGCCCTAATTTTGCCCCGTTAACGAAGAATCAAAAAATCGAATAGGACATTTTACGAAAGGTTCAAAATGGTACTACACCTTTTAAAGAAACCGTATATAACGAAAAATATATTTAACAAAAACATGTTACTGGTGTAAATTCCCAATATGTCCATAAAATGAAATGTAAAAATAAAGCAAAAAAACACAAAGAAAACTTTTTTATTAAAAAAAAAATGGAAATATAAAATATTTTTACTGTTTACGTCCTTTCTAGAAACGTGAACTACTTTCATGGATCAGACGGCAATGTCCTCTACCGGTATGGTGGGGTTACGTTATAATCGGATTTAAAAGGTACAGAAATTCAATCTTTCCTGTCAGGAAAAAATTGTCTGTTAAGAGGAGTTTATTTAAACTCTTATTTTTCTGACTGCAATTTATTTTCCATTTTCAACAGAAGCAAATATAAATCGATAATCTATGTATTATTTATTGTCTGGCTTTTGACATGCTACGATCTGTAAGAACGTGAAGGAGAAAATTTGAAAAAACAAAAACAAAAAAACATTTTACTTAAATCGAGATTTAATGTGCCATCTAGGAGCGATGGCTTGTAAACTCATATCTTTGTTTAGTTGAGGTATCAAGGCCGATTTTTTAAAACAAATTTTTAACATTGTGACTGGTAGCCGACAAAATTGTGCCTAGAAAACTTTTTGGATAAATGTTTGGTGGTTAGTGACCGTTAATCGGTAATTATTCAGAAATCGTGAGATGTGGTCTGGTGTGATGTAGGTTTCAGAAAAACATTTTCTTTATCGTGCCACCGTTTCGATCTTTATTGAGATCATCTTCAGGGCTCAAAGTGTTTGTCTTCGTAATTGTGCCATTCTTCCGTGTCGTGTTGAGAGTGCCGATTTCTGAATAATTTTTGGATAAAGTTTTGTGAATCTGCTATTATTGCTTTGTTTGCATTACAGGTTTGCTTAAAAAAATGTTATTATAATCATATTTTTGGGGATTTATAAGGGTGGTTATCGTCGTTTTCGAAAACTAATTTAATTGAATACCAACGAAATTGCAGCAAAAATATCTATGAACACAGTTTTATGAATATTTAAGAAACTAATATTTTTAATATATNTATATATAAATGAAACGACGTCATTTTTTTATGATGAGTTACAAGGTTTGTTTTTAACAGCATAGAAACCCAATGTTGTACATATCTCATGGAATTAATGATAGGAAGAATCGATAAGATCGTTATATTTATATATCGACTTAGATTCGACCTTGTCGGCAGAAAAAGAATGGTTGAAAAAGAGGAGCTTCATACCGGCTGAAGATAGAGGCAGAGTGAGGCACGCGATCATTAGTATCTTCGGAGTAATTACATAGCCCTGCGGGGCCGAGTCGTACCAGGGAGCTCGCTCAGCGCAATCCTCCTTTGGCCCATTTCCTCATCTGGTTACAGACTCACAAATAACACTGCTAACTACACGGCGTTTATCTTAATTAGGTTTTTCAACTCGTTTTTTTTCTTTACTTCTAAACCAGAGTTTCATAATTGCCATACTTTATTTCTTCTCTTATAGGTTTCAACGTTATAAACTTACGAGAACTTTTAAGTGAGGAAACGTCTATATGTTTAAAAACAAAAAAAAAGTCCCCGACTTGAATCCTAATAAATAATTATTACAATAAAATAAAAATTATTGGCCAATATGATTGGTTTTTCAATAAAAATTTATTTTTATTTCGAGTTGGTTTTGGACAATTTATGTTTTCAGTTATTGATTATGTATTTGAAAAAATAAGTTTACAATAACGTTACAAAATATGTACAGAGTACCAACGTATTATTAAATGCTTCACCCATAATATACACTGGTATCGAAAGAAATATTCGATACTTCACAAGTATCGATAGAAATTATTCGATACTAACGAGTACTTACTCGTATTAGTACTTTTTCGTTTATTCATAAATGATCAACTTACTATTGTGAACTTTGGATAAAATACTCTCATGCATTAAAGTAATCAATATATTGCAGTTTTTTCATTGTTAAGTATTTTTTCATACAGTGGGTATGTAGGTAGGAACAAGGAAAAGCTGCCACACATTTCAAGATAAATGATATTTCAATTTTATCGTTATCGAGTTTTGAGAAAATGGATCGACGGGTGTTTGGTTTTGAAATGTTTGAAAAGGTAAGACGTATTCCCACTGTATTTTGCAGAGTTTACGAGATGCCGGGGATTCAGTTTTTTTTAAAAGTAAAATAACCTCATACCTTTTTTTATAACTTTATTTAACATTTCTGTCTTATTCAGTTTCGCTAACTTTACGGGTGTACAATATAACATGACACCTGCTATGAAGGATCAGCCCGTAGGCTGTCCTCAATTTATTCGATACTAACGAGTACTTACTCGTATTAGTACTTTTTCTTTTATTCATAAATGATCAACCTACTATTGTGGACTTGGTTAAAATACGCTCATGCGTTAAAGTAATCAAGATATTGCAGTTTTTTTCATTGTTAAGTATTTTTTCATACAGTGGGTACTTAGGTGGGAACAAGGAAAAGCTGCCTACACATATCAACATAATTGATATTTCAATTTTATCGTTATCAAGTTTTGAGAAAATGGATCAACGGGTGTTTGGTTTTGAAATGTTTGAAAAAGTAAGACGTATTCCCACTGTATTTTCCAGAGGTCATGAGATGCCGGGGTTTCAATTTTTTTAGTAAAATAACCTCATGCCTTTTTTAACTTTATTTAACATTTCTGTCGGATACAGTTTCGCTAACTTTACGGGTGTACATTATAACATGACACTTGCAATGAGGGATCAGCCCATTGGCTGTCCTCAAAATTTATTCGATACTATAGAAATTATTCGATACTAACGAGTACTTACTCGTATTAGTACTTTTTCCTTTATGATCAACTTACTATTGTGTATTTTGGTTAAAATACGTTCATGCGTTAAAGTAATCACGATATTGAAGTTTTTTTTAATCTTTAAGTATTTTTTCGTACAGTGGGTACTTAGGTAGGAAAAGGAAAAGCTGCCAACACATTTCAACATAATTGATATTTCAATTTTATCGTAATCGAGTTTTGAGAAAATGGATCAACGTGTGTTTGGTTTTGAAATGTTTGAAAAGGTGAGACGTATTCCCACTGTATTTTCCAGAGTTTACGAGATGCCGGGGATTCAGTTGTTTTTAAGTAAAATAACCTCATGCCTTTTTTAAACTTTATTTAACATTTCTGTCGTATACAGTTTCGCTAACTTTACAGGTCTACAATATAACATGACACTTGCTATGAGGGATCAGCCCATTGGTTGTCCTCATAATTTATTCGAGACTATAGAAATTATTCGATACTAACGAGAACTGACTCATATGAGTAGTTTTTCGTTTATTCATAAATGATCAACTTACTATTGTGTACTTTGGTTAAAATACGCTCATGCGTTAAAGTAATTAATATATTGCAGTTTTTTTCATTGTTAAGTATTTTTTCATACAGTGGGTACGTAGGTAGGGACAAGGAAAAGCTGCCAACACATTTCAACATAATTCATATTTAAATTTTGTCATAATCGAGTTTTGAGAAAATAGATCAACGGGAGTTTGGTTTTCAAATGTTTGAAAAGGTAAGACGTATTCTCACTGTATTCCCCGGAGTTTAGAGATGCCGGGGATTCAGTTTTTTTGAGTAAAATAACCTCATGCCTTATTTTTGGGAAGAGACATGACTACGAGAAGGAAGGCGAACACATTTTAGGGACTTGAAGACAAAAACATTTTATAAAAAATTACTGAAATTGAAAGTGGAAGGTGCGACGCGGGAAAGAATGATGAGTTACCAGAATTATCTGCAGAGTTACCAACCACCAATTAAACCACGATTAACCTTGTTGATACATGCTGCTAGTAGGCGTTCTTAAAAGTAACTAGACAATTCCCAGTTTGATGAGAAGTATGTTTCGGACGGTAAATAACAATTCAATATTACGTGAACACTCGACGGAAAATCTATTTGAATATATTTTCCGATACTACAAAAATTAGAATAACAATATTCGATACCGAAAGTCTTCGGTATCGAAAGAAAATACTCGACACTTTACTCATATCGAATGGTATCTCACGTCACTACCTCTAAACCGTTACATAGCCCAGTAGGCTGTCGTCAAAATTGAGTTACTAGGTGGCTATTGTGAGCTCCAATAAACCTGATGGATAATTAAAAAAGCTAGCGGTTCTCGGTTTGAATCCCCGCAGAGCTCATAGCTTTTTAATTGATAATGGTACGAAAAATGTACTGCAATGTGGTTTCACCCCTCGTCCCGACACCCAACGGATAGTTGGATGGTCAATGTTTCTGTACGATTGGAATTACTTTACTTTAATTGTTTTATTAAATACAAATACTTCAGATTTAATTTAAATAATAATGGACGTTTTAGTACGGAATATAATAAACTATTTACTAAAGATGATATGGATCTTATGAATCTCGACTATCTAATTTATTAAGTTCTCAAAGTCCATTCCTAACATTGCATTCTGGCATATTTTTGGCTCATTATAATTATACATATATTAACACTTTTATTATTATAGGGTTGATAGCGTAAAAGTCAACTATTTTGCCCATAAAAACTACAATTTGTTATCTTCAAAAATCTTAAGCTGTTTTCATTAATTTAAATCAAACTTTATTTATTAAAAAACGTTCATTTAATTTAATAAAACAATTCTTGAATCAACACCGGCCACAAGAAGAACCCTAGGCAAATTTTTGGGATAAAAACCTGAAATGACCTATTGGTTACACAAGGCATTAATAAGACCCAAATTAACCTTTAATTAATCAGGTGGAACAAACATCAACAAATAGTAGCTAACCAAACATTAGGCAGAATATAAAGACCAGTATCACAGGGGCAATGAGAATAACCTCTACAAATGCATTAGAAACTCTGCTAAAACTAGCTCCACTGGAAATATTTATGCAAGGAGAGGCTAGAAAAAGTACATTTAGGATCTAGAAACAATCAATTTTGATAACGAAGCATTTTGCTTTTTCCAGGTTATTCCCTTATATTTAAGGTTTTTTATTATGTAACATGGATTTTGTTGAAACTGATTTTTATTTTTATATGTATAATTCGTTTTGTTATAAAAGAATAATATAAAAAAATGGAAGAAGGACATGCAGCTAAAAAATGGTCATATATATTAAAAAACTGAATTTAAAAAATTTAAAGCAAAAAATTAAAAAATGGAAGTTTTTTATTTAAAAAAATATATTTAAATATAAGAAGACAATTAGTCTTTTAAAATAAATCGTGTTATATATTAAAATTAAATTATCAAGGTATGCTAGGTATCGCACCTAATTCTTTCATGAGAAATAAGTGACACCAGTCCTTTTTAAAAAGAAAAAGAAAAGTTCCTTCTCACAGTAAGTTGTTTTGCAACGATCCGGATTTCGAGCCTTTTAGCTCATCATCAGGTTGAAGGACTTCTACAACCACGTCTCTCGACATGAATTGCCAAAGTGAAACCGCTGGTACCTCCGCCAACGCGACGTTCCAATTATCAGCTGATTTTTTTAATGACGCTCAATTTGAANTGTAAAATTGAACATGGTGATAAATGCATTAATAATATAACAGATTTTGATGTACCTCCCATTTTAAATATGTACATAAATAATATCAAACATCCAAATAATGACACTAATTATTTCAATTGTTATTATTTTTATAGTAATTTAATAATATTAAGTATTTACTAGTATAATAATTATTTGTGTTATAATTTCCGCGTTTCGCACGTTCAAATTGAGATTAAAAAATCAGCTGCTAATTGGAACGTCGCGTTGGCGGGGGTATCAGCGGGTTAACTTTGGCAATTCATGTCGAGAGACGTGGTTGTAGAAGTCCTTCAACCTGATGATGAGCTAAAAGGCTCGAAATCCGTAACGTTGCAAAACAACATGCTGTGAGTAGGAACTATCTTTTTAAAAAGGATTGAACACCACACTCACTCCATCATTTATCATTTCTATTAAGTGCCACCACGGCACAGGTGATAACCCATTCAGGACAGTGAGAGTGATACTGCGATCTTGCTTTTACGGTACTGCGAGCGTGATACCTCACTCTTGTCTCTTCACTTTTAGACTGAAGTCTGTACCATGTAACAAATATTAACGACAAACATCTGAGGCCATCGCCGTTTCTTGGTTTTCTTTCTTTGTCTCTTCTTTCGCGCTTATTTTGTTTTAAACTGCAGCCATTTGAATGTCTCGATATGGTTATAGACTATCTGCATATAAATGTATAGTACGTCGATATCCTAAAATGCTAGCCTGTCGTTCGTACCAGGTTGTCAAGTGTCAAGTACAGATTAGTAACAAACCATACTATATACATATCTACTATGCTACGAATATATATCTCTGCAAACATAGATATCTGGTCACAATTGACTCCCCCAGAGTACTTGTGATATTGCTCAGGTCTGGTTTGAACCCACTCCATTCTCGCTAATAAATTTCCTTTACGCTCCAGACATCCCACACTCCCCCCGGAGTAGACGATATTTATCGGAGTGGGGGTTTAAGGAACCCTTTCCCTTCGCGCTAACAAATTAGCATAAACACAACACTCGATAGAAAATGGATGTTACATGCACTCCCACAGAGTACTCGATATTCCTCGTTGTGAAAAAATATTAACACTTTACATACTTGTTATTTTATCTAAATCCGTGCCAAAAAATAAAATCCGTCATTATATCTTTTATTAGGTGACTAGAAAGCTAACTGGTGAGTAAAGAAATCCAGACTGTGCCGACATTTTTTTAATCGTATTCCACGAGAGTTATTAAGCCCTCATCAAACCGTGCAAAAATTAAGTGAACTCAGTCACGAAGTGAAGCCCTGGACTACATTCTAAATAAGGCGTGTCTAACTCTCAAAAGGTTAGATGAAGAATTTTTTTTCGGGAGAACAAACAGACTATTGGATGATTATAAAACCAAGTCTTCAAGTCCAGTTTTTCTTTTGATAATATATAAAATTATTAGTTTAATTGATATTGTAGGAAAACCCTCAAATTCATACAAAAATTGATACAGCTTCAAACGGTTAAAGCCAACGGGACGGAACCAGTTGAAATGGGTTTCAATACAATTATCAGTTTTCACAGAGATCGCTTTACCGAACAGGCGAGATACTGTTTATTTGCCCCACTTCAGAATCGATTTCCTGTAAAATATTCAAACGATGAATTGATTTCGTTACGACCACATGAAGAAACCAATTACTTGTCCAAAGCCCCCCCCCGCGGTAAAGTCCATCGGGATTAAATACAAGAACTGAAAACAGCACGGGATGAATGAAAATTGACTTTGACTATTTTACATATTCCAAATTAAATAATACTTGATATTTTAAAAAAACTATGAATTATTCATTTTTAGCCTTAGTTAATATATTCAATCAGTCATAAATATATATTTTTTGTAACCAAATTTTTCTAAGAAAAAGCATACGTTTTTCATTCGCTTTTGATAATTTTCCTATCATATACTGAATTATTAATAGGTTTATGTTTTCCTAATCGTCAATATAGATTATTGAATATTTATTATACTTCTATAATTTATTATAACAACATGTTAGAATGTTAATTATACAAAGACAAATAACCGGATGCTCGTATTTTTTTTTCAAACTGTAATTTTATATTTTTATCGTTACATTAATTATAACAAACTTATTTTAATGTAAACTAAATTAAACGTGATTAGAAATTCACGAGTTTGTATAAAAATGATTTAATTATTATGAAAGAAAATTCACCAAAACATTTTGTGAAAAATTAAAATTTAATTAATAATTTATTTTATAGTGAGTATAATTGTAATTCGACATAATTTGCGAAAAATACTAAACTACGCGCAGTGTCCTATGAGTTAATTAATCAACAATATTATTTGTGAATGTCAGCTTGGGTTTGAGCTTTTCCCTATTATCCAGGGAGCCATGTCACATAAAGTGTAGATTCAACAAACACTTTACTCGATATGAAGAAGCACAATTTTTTAAGATCCGCAGCAGTTCACACTATAAAATATTAGGGTTGTCTCATTGAGGTCTTTTCGCCAACGTATAAAACTGACGTTGGGGTCCAACAAGGTTTAGTTCTTGGGCCAACAATGTTGAATTATGTAAACTTATGATAGCGCTGTATTCCTCATCGTGATGTGTGAACTACTAATCTGAACCAAAATATCCACAGGATTACAAAATTAACTCCATCCTTTATTGCAAAAACAGAGAGAAGTTAGCCACTCTAGTTTCATGTATAGATTTTGTTTTTATAGCCGTAAATAATTTTTGTCGATAAACATTATTATTATTAAATCCGTTACATTTAGGAGTCTATTGTCCAAATTACATCTTTCAATTAATTAATCTTTTTACGTAAGGTTTTGGTTGAAATGAAAAAGTCAGTGTCACGAGCGGGATTCGAACCCACGGCCTTCGGCTCAATGCGCCGTTGCTCTAACCACTTGTCACGATAGCTGAAGTGGTTAGAGCAGCGGCTTATTGAGCCGAAGGCCGTGGGTTCGAATCTCAAAGATGAATTAATTGAAATTATTATTATTCCTGCACGCAGAAGGCCCCGACATGGCCTCAACTAATTTTCGTCCCATAAATCTACCACATTATATTATTCACAGAGGCAATGCTATTTAAAAAAAGATACCTTCCCTTTAGGGATAATATACCTAGTACTGAAATTACGAACATATCCTTTGAACACGATTCAAGTGAGAAAAAGGACTTAAATGATTAATTTTGTTATCAAGTAATAATATAAATATATGTATGTATATATTTCTTTATTTAATATGTATATACAGGGTGAATTGCTACTCGTGCTACAAACTTCTCCAGTAGATTCTTCACCCTAAAATGAACAAAAAAGTTCATATTGTCCATGGTCCGATTCTCAACCATTNTGAGAATCGGACCATGGACAATATGAACTTTTTTGTTCATTTTAGGGTGAAGAATCTACTGGAGAAGTTTGTAGCACGAGTAGCAATTCACCCTGTATATACATATTAAATAAAGAAATATATACATACATATATTTATATTATTACTTGATAACAAAATTAATCATTTAAGTCCTTTTTCTCACTTGAATCGTGTTCAAAGGATATGTTCGTAATTTCAGTACTAGGTATATTATCCCTAAAGGGAAGGTATCTTTTTTTAAATAGCATTGCCTCTGTGAATAATATAATGTGGTAGATTTATGGGACGAAAATTAGTTGAGGCCATGTCGGGGCCTTCTGCGTGCAGGAATAATAATAATTTCAATTAATTCATCTTTGAGATTCGAACCCACGGCCTTCGGCTCAATAAGCCGCTGCTCTAACCACTTCAGCTATCGTGACAAGTGGTTAGAGCAACGGCGCATTGAGCCGAAGGCCGTGGGTTCGAATCCCGCTCGTGACACTGACTTTTTCATTTCAACCAAAACCTTACGTAAAAAGATTAATTAATTGAAAGATGTAATTTGGACAATAGACTCCTAAATGTAACGGATTTAATAATAATAATGTTTATCGACAAAAATTATTTACGGCTATAAAAACAAAATCTATACATGAAACTAGAGTGGCTAACTTCTCTCTGTTTTTGCAATAAAGGATGGAGTTAATTTTGTAATCCTGTGGATATTTTGGTTCAGATTAGTAGTTCACACATCACGATGAGGAATACAGCGCTATCATAAGTTTACATAATTCAACATTGTTGGCCCAAGAACTAAACCTTGTTGGACCCCAACGTCAGTTTTATACGTTGGCGAAAAGACCTCAATGAGACAACCCTAATATTTTATAGTGTGAACTGCTGCGGATCTTAAAAAATTGTGCTTCTTCATATCGAGTAAAGTGTTTGTTGAATCTACACTTTATGTGACATGGCTCCCTGGATAATAGGGAAAAGCTCAAACCCAAGCTGACATTCACAAATAATATTGTTAGAACGTAGACGTCCTGTGGTAAGAATCACCATATTTTAAACTTTACTGATTGTGTAATGAGCAGTCTTATAGGTCTTCAGCTTGGAAGAACATTTTTATCCGGTTGTTCACAACTCCTGCAGAGCCAGTGTTTTAGAAAAAACGCCCATTTGTCAGAGGAGTTAGGAGTCTTACAATGATGGGTTACTGTATCAACGGCTTAATCAAAGGGTCACCGGCTTTTAGATGACGTGATATAATTCTTAAATCTTTTAAAGTTATTTATGTTATATACTATTGAATTCATGTTTATCAAAATGGAATTTTTTAACGTTGACATATACATGAACGAGAGTAGCAATCTACCTTCGGAAAGGTTGCTTGCAAGACTGCATTTCCGTCGTTTAGTTTTTTTTTTTTTAAATAAAATACAACGTTTCGTTAAATATTATGAAAATTTATTTAAAAAAGGTGCTTTTTTACGGATGAAATCCTTTTATTAGAGTTTCAGATCAGAATTTCAGTTCATATAAGGCAGGTGACTCTCATTAAATATCCAGAACAATAACTATTGACGCTGAACATGGCGTTTTCCCCAAGAGGTAGAACCTAAATTACTGAATCGATGCAGTACACATTGTACGGCAACCGTTGGAAATTTGTCCGACGCAAGTCCGCATCTTTGGCCATAAATCCCTAATCGGTTTTAAATCGAGTTCCATCAAATTCGCTTAACCGGGGGGCGCCAGATAGCCGGTTTCCTGTAACGATAGCATACGAATTGTGAAATACTCCGCAGATCGTGTACTGTATGAGAAAGGAGCCCGGAAAGATTTCATGCTTTACGAATGAGGAGAGTTTTGAATTTCTTAATCTTGTCAACCAGACAGTGCCTTTTGTGGATATTAAATTTTGATGTCAGAGAGATTGCCATCTGCTGTACTTCTGAATATTAAAAATATCAACTTTTTTAACCGTCCGGAGAGTGACTACAACTTGGTTACGAGTTTTAATTACTGGAACGGGAGATTTTTACGTGAGCGTTATGATTAAATCTAAATCGTACATCCGTTTTAACAGACTTTCTTTCCTTATAAAAAAAAAAAAAACCAACGTATAAATCATTGTATATTAACTGAATGAGACAATTAATAGACAGCCATAAACATAAATATCTACTTATATNTAAGTGTTGACATTCATACAAATGAGTAATCCTGTAAACGTAAACAGAATATTTTATATAGATTTTTTTTAATGAAAACTTAAAATCCTGCATTATTTTCCGGACAACCCAATACTTACAAATGGGCGTTTTTTCAAAAACACAGGCACCCCGATGGTTGATATAACCTCTGCTGTTGCGAACCACTCGTGAAAATTATTCCGTCTAGTCTCGATGTTGACATGAAAAGGAAATTTTACTCTTTCCTTATTTCAAAATTTTCAATTACTATAACAATCTCAAGGGATTATATAGGCAAAGTTACGCAACAAGTCTGCCCTTTTGGAACTTACCATACGAAATATTGTAAATCTGTATAGTACACATCTGTTTTAATTGTTTTTTTAATCACAGTCTGAATAAGCTTTGCATTAGCTACTTAAAATTTTTAAATTACAATCTAATTACATCGTAAACGAACTATACATGTAAATCACCTTCAAATATTACTGTTATGTTAAACTCGTTACTTTTGGTATGACAAAATCAATATATATTAATTTTTGTAAAACATCATACCGCCTTCTATCACACAATAATTTAAAAACAATTTCACTTAAAATAAATCCAGGCCAAAATAATTTTTAAATTATAATTAATTTTTTTCAGCCGTAACATAGGGCACGTTTCTGAGTTAATACACAAATATTTTTGCCTCATCGTTTTTTTTTATCACCGAGAAGTGTGGAAAGTTTTGGTTAAGAATGGTTAGGTTATGCATGGTTAGGATTACAGGCGTGTAAGGACTAGGTTAAACGGCGTTAGATAGATTTAGGATTAGGATTGCTTTTTGGGTGAAGATTAAGATTAACCCAAACAACCAACACCTTACATAAAAGATTAAGTAATTCAAAGAAATAATTTGGTCAATAGACCACTAAATATAATGGATTTATTAAGGTTAACCACGGTTTAGGCAAAGTCTTATCCTAGATTTAGTGTTTTTTTGAAGCGAAAAATATAGCTAGTGTGAAGTTTTTTAATCTTATTTAATACAAATCGTTATGTGACGAAATTAATTGCTGGCCTCGGATTTATTTTCGTTGAAATTAAATTCTATAGAAATGAAATAAATGATCAAAATTTAAAACATGGGACTATTTTAAATTTTTCGATACATATTTTTTAATCAGTAAAAAAAACTAATCACAACAAATAATCATTTTTTAAAAGCCAAGCCTAGGTTAGATTAGAAAGGATTACGCCTGATCTGATTCGAAATGCTTAGGACTTTTTTAGAATAGGAATAAGAATAGCTTCATTTGACCAAACGAATTTGGTATTGCATGGGGAAAAAAATGATCTTCAAATGATATCACATTATTACAGCAACTAATTATTCAATTTTACATATATCTACATATTCAAAGTACGGAAAGATCAATTTTGATTACAGCTAAAATTTACCCAAGCTCATGCTTAAAAATTCTAAATTTATTGAAAGGGTATCTCCTTTATTTAATAAGTAATTGTATATCTCAAATTTGAATTTAGTGATGGCTAACACTTTAATAGAAATGATACATTGTACAATTTTATTCAATAATTGTAGCTATTGCCCGATCTATTTAATATCATTTTTCACGGTTTTTTATTATCTCTCGTATAATAATTATAATTAAATTCACTAATTTCGTGTTCCGCTTGACCAATTAATATATTTCAATTAATTAAGGTTTTTAGTTGAGATAAAAAATCCATTTCATTTGTCGCCGAGAATCCAATCCGATTACACGACATTTGAAAAATGGCAAAAAGGAGGGAAAACTCAAAAGGAGGGGCTGAGATGGGAAGTTGGTTTCTAAGTGGATCGAGGTCACGATAGCTCAAGTGGTAGTGCAGCGGCGTATCTAGCCGAAGATCGTGGGTTCGAATCCCGCTCGTGCCATTGACTTTTTTATCTCAACTTAAAACCTTAATTAATTGTAATAATTATAACTCCATTTTAATAGGACAGTTTATTTTGTTTTCATATATGTGTAAAAACAATTATTAATATGTAAACTCGGTAGGATTAGAATTCTTAAATTATGGAAAGACTGTTTACAGTCATCCCTGAATTTTAAAAAAGCGATGTACTAAAAACATGAATTATTATACTAAGGAGTATAAATAGACTTATTATTTATTTATTTTATTTTTATTTTTTTAAATTGGCCTTATGATCTTGCATATTAGCCATAGTACGAATTCTAGTGTGNATGCAAAATATATTTTTTATATTCAATCAAAGTATTTCTACTCACTCAAAGTGTTTGTCTTCTGTGTAATTGTGCCATTCTTGTGTGTCGTGTTGAGAGGGCTAGTGAGTTTTTGCTGTTTTGTTTTTATATATGTTGGATATGGAAGGGAATTTGGAATTACATAGAAGACAAACACTTTGAGTGAGTAGAAATTCTTTGATTGAATATAAAAAATATTTTTACATTGTATAAATTCACTTTTTTCCACATCCTACATGTATTTGTCAAATTTAAACAATGTTTGTAAATCCCAGACCCTGAAGACGACCTGAATAAAGATCGAAACGTTGGCACGATAAAGAAAATGTTTTCCTGAATCCTACATCACACCAGACCGCATCTCACGATTTTTGAATAAATATGAAGTATTATATTCTGGAAAATAAACCTGCCATAATGTTTATCATATAAAAACCTATTTGTCTAATGTATAGATGTAATTTTCTTGGAATTACCTAACAACTGAAATCAATTCTGTTTTAGTTTTAAAAAAAATTGAAATGAAAAAGGTTAACAAACCTCTCTCTATTGCTAATTATCATAGATTAAAAAAGAGAGTTCATTATCATTTAGTAGATTACAAACCGAAATAAAGGAGGGACAAAGGGAATTCACTTTCTTTTGAATCGTAGAACAACGGTGTTTTTAATTTTCAAATTGTCCCAAGAGCAAGTCTTTTTACGCTGCCTCGGTAAACTGGGGGTGTACTGGGACGGAAAATTGGTTCGAATTAACCAACAACAGCATGAAGCAAATAATATAAGGTTACAAGAACAAAACCTTACTTTTTTATCGTGATGATGAGCCTGATCGCAAATAAAAACCACAACACTTTTTTTTATTGACGTGTTTACTGCGGTACTGAAGATTTTTAATAAAGAAGTTAAAGAAACAGTTTCAAGGGATCGCAGCAGGTGCAAAAAAGGCCGTGCTACCTCGAAAGAAGTAGCTGAGAACGAAGAAGCCGACAGAAGACTCCACGACGCCCCCAGTACTCTCAGTGGATTTAAAACTATTAATTTCATAAAGATAATGAGAAGATGCCTCGAAAAATAAAAATAATAATACCAAATTGTAAAAAGTTAAGAAAGACCTTGGTCCCTGGTCTACGGAGAACGGGTCCAACAGGAAAAATGCCATACTGACAAGACAAAGCATAGGTCATAACTCACCAGTAACTTCTGGAAAGCGTAGGTCGACCATGTTTTCAATTGTAGAAGATTTGAAGTTTCTAGGCAAAATTTAAGTTTATTGCTCACAAATCGAAGTTCCAGTTTCTCAGGCCTATAGGGATTTATAAATGCATATAGGGTTTGTGTCTGTTTGTGTTGTGCTAATATTAAATTACTGGAATGAATGTAATTTATTAGCGTAAAAGGAAGGGGTTTTTTAATCCGGCCCAAAACAATCGAGTACTGGAGTATGTGTGTGACGTCTTGAGGGTACAAGTAAATTATTAGCGAAAATGGAACGAGTACACCCCGATGTATATTATGTATGTTTTTCTACAATATCAATTAAACAAATAAGATCAGTTTTATCAAAATAAACACTGGAATTGAAGTCTTGGTTTTATAATCATCCAATTGTCCACTTCTTCTCACGAAAAATCTACCATCTTCATTTAACCTTTTGAGAGACTACTGGAGACACGCCTTATTTAGAATGTAGGCCAGGGCTTCTCTTCGTTACTGAGTTAACTTAATTTTTGCACGGTTTGATGAGGGCTTAAGAACTGTCGTGCACTACGATCAAAGAAATGTCGACAGTTTGAATTTTTATATGCCCCAGTTAGCTTTCTAGTCACCTTATAAAAATGTAATGACGGATTTAATTTTTTTTGGTTCTTGTAAAATATTAATACTTTTTCGCCCCGAGGAATATCGAGTACTCTGCGGGTGTGAATTTAACCTCTATTTTCTATCGAGTGTTGTTGTTTAGGTTAATTTAATAGCGCGAAAGGAAGGGGTTGCTTAAACCCCCGCTCCGATTAATATCGTGTACTCCGGGGTGAGTGTGGGATGTCTGGAGAGTAAAGGAAATTTATTAGCGAGAATGGAGTGGATTCAACCCCGCCCGGAGCAATATCGAGTACTCTGGGGGTGTGAATGTGACCAGACTTATATGTTTCAATTAGGTGTTGTGTTTATGGTAATTTATTAAAATCAGTGCAATTTATTAGCGTGTAAGTAAGGGGGTGCTTGGGGGCCGCGGTAGCCGAGTGGTTAAGGCGTCAGACTCTCGGCTAGTAGATCCCGCGGTCGTGCGTTCGATCCCCACCGTCGCTCTGGACTTTTCTGACGCCTAAGGGGACCGGTGGCCGCAATTGAAAGAAATTGACACGGCACTCATCAATGGAAGGGGCGGGATTGATTTTCCTCCGTTTTGCTATTTTTCAAATATCGTGTAATCTATTTGATTCTCGGCGACAAATGGAGAGAAAATTCAAAAGGTGGGGTTGAGATGGGAAGTTAATGTCCGAGTGGATCGAAGTCACGACAGCTCAAGTGGTAGAGTAGCGGCGTATCTAACCAAAGGTCGTGGGTTCGAATCCCTCTCGTGCCATCGACTTTTTTAGCTCAACTAAAAACCTTAATTAATTGTAAGATATTACTTGGTCAAGCGGACCACGAAAAATAGTGAATTTTGATCTTTATTGAGATCATCTTCAGGAATCAAAATGTTTGTTTTCCGTGTAGATGTGACATTCTTGTCTGTCGTGTTGGAGAATGCCTCCTGGCAGAGAAAATGTTTTTCTAAAACCTACTTCACACCAGACCGCATCTCACGACCTCCAAACAATCATCAAGTAACGGTCACTAAACACCACACATTATTATTATGGTGGGGTGATTAGTGACCGTTAATCGGTAATTATTTAGAAATCGTGAGGTGCGATCTGGTGTGATGTAGGTTTCAGAAAAACATTTTCTTTATCGTGCCAACGTTTCGATCTTTATTGAGCCGTGAAGATGATCTCAATAAAGATCGAAACGTTGGCACGATAAAGAAAATGTTTTTCTGAAACCTACATCAAACCAGACTGCATCTCACGATTTCTAAATAATTATTATTATTTATCTTAGAAATTTCGAAGGATCAACGCTTAGTACCTTTAACACTGTTTTCAATAGGTTGTAAATTTATTTATGTCATTTTCTTGTTAACGTGCATGCAAAGTTTAGGCAATAAACGGTCGGCATACTGTGTCGTATGTTCGCCAAAAGGGTGTAAATCTTGGAGACAATAATGGGACAGGTTCGGCAAAATCAAGGTGTTAATTATTTTTTACGTTACTAGTGAAAATTTTCTCTTAAATTAGCCACAGTGGCGCCTTAATGGATCTTCCTTTCCCAGAAGCCTCATTGTACTATTATCAGGTTTGTCAAACAAACACCAATTATATTCGTAACATTTGGAAGTAATTCCTGTTTGTATAAAATCCTACATTGCCCGTTATATTTGGGGAGAAATTTTTTAGACGTAAAAGTAACGGTTTGGAAGACATAGTTTTTATTTTTTAAAGGATTAAGGAGATTGCGGTTATATAGCACATGTTGCTGATCCATCCCTAATCGGTGGTTCCATTACCGCAGGACGTTATGTACGGATGGGTCTTAAGCTTTGGTTTACATCGATTTCAGATATCATTCAGATAAAGCAAACAGACAGTGATTAAACAAATGCAGTTTGAAGCATTGAAGCACTGTCATTTAACAAGACGGAATTGATTACGTTTTATTATCATTGCAAACTATAAAAGAGTTTTTTATTAGAAAAACCCAGCCAAGTGTATAAAATAATTTTCATTGAATTTGAAAGTTCTACTTCAGAAATTAAGAATAAATTTCAATCCTATTCCAATTTCCCAATTAACACAACTTGTTTAACAAAACCACAGCACAAATACAACAGATTTGTGTTTGAAAATAAAGTACCAATATCTATTAATGTTTAAATTGATTTAATTTTATTGATTACTTTTAGTACCAGTGTAGAAATTGTCAAAATTAAAATACATTATTTGTAATTTATGTGGAAGTGGTTATGTAGTCTTAGTATGTACGCCGTTCAACAACCCTTTTCGTTATCGCAAGTTTGTCCGTGTGTATGTGCTTTTCAGTCATGATTATATTTTATTGGCCAAGTTAATTTCTTTAAAAATTTCTTCAGTATAATATTTTAAAAATTCGTCGTAAATAAATATGTAATTTAAATTATAATTAGTAAGAAACGAATATTAGTGGCGTATATCCGTTTAAGTTTACTGTACTGCAATAAATAATAGTATATTTTTGAAGTAATATGATTCAGACCATAGAATGAAAAATACGCTTTTGCCGCGCAAAGCTAAGCACTTCGTGAGAACATTTTTATCAAAGTGGCTTTATCTATACGGATTAGTGCGCAACATTCATACAAAGCATGACAGAGTCGGCATGTTTCTGTATATCCTTCTCTAGATGGTAGAAGGTAGAAGCCGACATAGTGGCCTATAATTTTTCTCGAATATTACCTGTTGAGAAACAATATTTCTTTATATTGCGTTTTTTTTTCGAAATATTTATGGAACAATTTATCTTGCCTTATAGCAGTTGATTTTTTTCCCGTGCTGTCGCTTTTCTCTATCAATTCATGGATCTAGCTCCTAATTTAGCAACTCTCCGGCTGGCCTTGTGATCCCATTGGTGCGAGGGCTGCGTATTCTTTGGCTACTTTGAAGATTCCTATTACGCCTTTATTCTTCGGATCCTAGATCACACCAATCTTTTGGGCTCTTCTATAATCGTTATATACTTAATTTGGAGCTAATAGCATGCGTACATAGCGATTTTATAGCTAACCGGCTGTCTGAAATATGTGTATGTGGAACTACAGCGGGTGCTATAATGTGGTTAAGGCTCGGGGCCCTGTAAAGTGTCACCTCGTGTCCTCATCCACGTCCCTCTCTCAATCCACGTTCCTTCACTCTTTCCTGTGACCCCTCCCAACCATTGGTTACAAGGGGGGTATCCAGGCGCAAAATAATGGTGTAGCCTAGAGGGCTTGGCAACCTCTCTAAAGCACAAGCTGTATTTGTGTCGGCCTCGGGTCGGCATGGGCGGCGGGTGCCTTATCAGAGACACTCGAGGGTAAGTGTACCAGACCCTGTCTGCATAGACGGGGGAGGGTGAATAACCACCTGTACTACGGGGTAACGGAAATATTCCAAAATCCAACCCCTGTTACACTGGGAATGGATTAGTAGTGGTACGTGTCGACACCCTTGGCGGGAACTTAGAAAAGAGGCTGTGTTCTGCCTGTGACCTTCGCACGAAACTTAAGTATGACCATCGTTGTACACTCGGCTTCACGGGATACGACGGATCGGACGGCAGCGTATAAGCGTTGAGGACTCTATGATTACTCTGGCAGAGTCTCTCGAATGCTTGAGTAATGGCGGATGGGAATGGGTAGTGAATCGGTTGCTCCTACTCGAGTATGCTTTGCACGCAGGTGTAAGCTGAGTTCTATTGTAGGCTTTTACCGTAGGCAGCCGCTTCTAGGGTGTGGTTAACAATTCCACTTTAAACAAAACCGCGGCCGGAGCGTATCCGGTAGTTTCTACGCTAGAGAAGCCCCAATACTCTGGGAGATAGAGTGGCCTTCTCTATCTAGAGAGTGCGCGGGAGACCAGGCTGATGTATTTCGGCTTAGGTAGCACTTAGGGCGCGGCATACGGTTCGATGCTTAATGTGTACCTGATCACTCGGAATGGGCAAGCGGGGAGCGAGGTTGTCTTGGCCCCTCGGGGCTGAGCTGCCTTTACACCAATACACTGGTCCGCATTTTCCTTTTTAGGACGACCGAGTATACGGAAAAGCATGTCTGAAATATGTCAATCTTCAACGCGTATCCTCAGCTTGGAACATAGGTAAAAGGAGAAGAAGGGGTTTTGCTAGTTTGTAATTCAGCCCCTTTGCTCCCCCGTTTGAATTTTGATCGATCAGGATCCTGGACCCCTTTCTGAATCTTAACTCTCTGGGGTGTCGAATACCTTCAAAAGAGTTTTCATTTCATTTAAACAGGTAGTTTGTTTTAATTCTCTCTAGAAATTTTTATTCTCTCTCATCAGATCTGGTTTTATTTTTTTGTATCTCAGGTGTCTCTTGGCCAGTTTTAAAGCGTTATTTGTATATAAAAGTGTAATGATGGAAGTTCGAATGCGGTTTCCATTGCTGTGTGGGACAAGTTTGCATTGCCCATGTTATGTTGAAACACTACACTTTGTTCACTTTTCATTTCGTTTTGTTTCTCTTTATTCAGTGGTTTGTGTGTCTGTGTGAGTGTGGGAGAAAGAGAGAATAGATTGGATTTGAAACGCTACATTTATAAAACTCTCCGATTTAGATCATGTTGATTTTGCTTACAATCACCGAGAGAGATAGAGAAAGATAGAAATAGATAGAAAGAGAGAGAGAGAGAGAGAGAGAGAGAGTGAGAGAGAGAGCGAGAGAGAGAAAAGAGAGAGATAAAAAGAGAGAGAGAAAGAGAGAGGAAGAGAGAGAGAGAAAAAGAGAGAGAGAGAGAGAGAGAGAGTGAAAGACAGACAGACAGAGAGACAAACAGACAGTCAGAGAGAGCGTGTGTGTGTTGTATTCACATAATGTAATATGTGTAATAAGTTTATACTTGATAAATCGTTAGAACGGCGCGAAAAGTATGTAATATGCAAAACAGCAGTGTTGCGTCGAATGGTGTGTAAAGACGCCGTATTTTACCGTCCCTTGTAGTTTAAATAGTTTGAAATTAATTAACTATTACGCTTCAATTAAGCTGAAAGTAATATTTATGTATTTTTTGTATAAGAATATAACATCGTTTTTACCATATCGCATAATGTAAATCATCATTCTGTCATCATCAGCTTTAAATAAATACACGGACCTTGTTATTTTTGCTAATTACCCAGAAAATATTTAAACAAATAATAAACCTCTCCTAATTCATTGAAGCGATGTTGCACTGATATTGCACATTATGTTTGTAAAATTCACGTTTGCGTATCTTTCACGGTAGTAGTACACTTTTCGCAAGATGAAAAATAAAAGTGTGTGGTGATTAGTGACCGTTAATCGATATTTATTTAGAAATCGTGAGATGCGGTCTGGTGTGATGTAGGATTCAGGAAAACATTTTCTTTATGGTGCCAACGTTTCGATCTTTATTAAGATCATCTTCAGGGCCTGGGATTTAAAAACATTGTTTAAATTTAACAAATACATTTTGGATGTGGAAAAGTGAATTTATACAATGCAAAATATATATATATATATTTTTTTTATATTCAATAAAAAAAAATTTGCATAGTACAAATTCACTTTTACATATATATATACATATATACAATTTTTGTAAATCCAGGCCCTGAAGATGATCTTAATAAAGATCGAAACGTTGGCACGATAAAGAAAATGTTTTTCTGAAACCTACATCACACCAGACCGCATCTCACGATTTCTAAATAAATAAATAAAAATAAAAGTGTTGCTTTTTATTGTAATCCGATTTTCTTATATTCTTAGCGTTAAATATGTTCCCTCAATTAAGTAATCTTTATGAAAGGTATTGGTTGAGATAAAAAAGTCAGTGTCACGAGCGGGATTCGAACCCACGATCTTCGGCTAAATACGCCGCTGCTGTACGACTTGAGCTATCGCGCCTTCTCCACTCGGACATCGACTTTCCATCTCAGCCTACCTTTCGAATTTTTCCCTCCTTTTTGCCATTTTTCTCGACGAAATTTGAAATATAACTTACATAAAGATTAATTAAATGAAAGAAATTATTAGGTCAATCGGACCAGGAAATATAATGTGTTAAAAATATTCTTTATCGGCCCTCACCAACCACCTACTCTCGCAGCAATTTTAAATAATTTTTTACAAATCAAATTCTTTTCAAAGTGCTGATTCCTGCGCAACGCTCGAAACAAGGAGGTGGGATATTATCTGCTAAGGAGCTGAAGTTGTCTGTAATTAGTTGAAACGTCTTGATTAAGAAAAGTTGAATTTCGGTTAATTAAACCATTTGTTTGAAACTTTCACTAACCCTATAAAGCTTCTCACTCTAACCCTTTTAAGTTAGGTAAAATGGCTGCAGTCTTGAGTTGTCATCAACAAATAAAAATTGTTCTGAGTGTATTTTCGAGTTGGATCGCGTTTTTCCGCACTATTTTTTCTGTCAGTACGGATTTCATATAGCTACATTTATTTTCGTGAAAGGATCGTTTTACTGTTTTGTAGGAAATGTCATTTAGAATAGAAATGTTCAGCGTGGACAATATTACGCTTGGAAATGGCGTACCCTGAAATTCCGTATGTCGTGTTTATTTGCAAAAGCTGCTTATCGTAGTGTTTGAAACGCTTCGTATGATCGATCATTCCAGAATTTTATACACATGTGATTACTGGCTCACACACGCGATCATTTTCTCATTATCGATTAGGGGAGTTCGAAGAGCATCTTGAAGCGATCTGTAAGTTTCAAATGTTCCAATCGAACTTTGTTCTTAATTTTGAGCGGGACGGCCTTCCAACTTTGCCCAAATTTCACGGATTGCCGCATTTGCGTGAAATATCTGAGCGGAAAAAACCTTCAAACTAGGAGTTGTGTAAAATTACCTGATACACGCAATATATATTTTTTTTTGGCAGATCTGTTGTAATCTTTTCTAAGAAACCTCGACAGACAAAGCCCTTGATGTGTCTGCTATAGTTTGATACATTTAAAAATATTTGACAACCAATAAATTATAACGCATTATTTTTAAAACCTCAACAAACACACTATCAATAATTAAATCTATTGAATATTACGTTAATTAAGCAGGTTAAACTATTTATTTACCAAGAAACAAACTTATTATTCGGTTTTTTTAAGACAAAACATTCCATGCAACATTTTTGACAAAGAAAATTCTCTTATTCATCTTCCAAATGCCTCCACATTTTTTTTCAAAATTCGAAATTGTTGATTACTTGGAAACGACCCACTGTTTCACTATATATAGATATTCCGATACAGGTGCTTATAAAATATAAGATTTGGCGCAAACTGGCCACCGTAAATAAATTAAAATTGGAGATATAAAATAAAAGGTTTGAAGAGTTTTCAGTTAATTTTATTATTATTTTTCTTACTTTTATTGACATAAAATTTTAATATTGTTGAAAAAAAACTCGATGCAAGAAAGTAAGGAAACTCGTTTATTATGCTCTGGGAAAATTCTCTCTTTAAAGCACAAATCGTTTTTCATTTAAAATTAAGCAAGGTTATTCAAGAAAATTATATTTAAGTACTAATGATAAATTCAATTTTAAAAGAGCAAAGTAAAATTCAATAATTTAGTTATAGTGTGCAATTTCAATTTACATACATTATATGCACAATAATAAAAAATAAATGATATGTAATAGAAATTTAAAAAATAACGTTTTAGAAAAGGAAAAAACAAGCTCCCATATTTCTGAACAGAGTAAAAAATATAAACTGTCACCGAAAGGTTATGGAAATGTTAACTAAAGAAAAAAAGTCCAGAACATCAACAGAAAATTAGAGAAATTATATTGACGCTAACACAAAAAGAAGATTTTTGAAAACAGTTGGAAGTTTTGATTTTTTGATAACAGTTGTCAATATCAAAAGACAATGTGTGGTGATTAGTGACCGTTAATCGATATTTATTTAGAAATCGTGAGATGCGGTCTGGTGTGATGTAGGAAAACATTTTCTTTATCGTGCCAACGTTTCAATCTTTATTGAGATCATCTTCAGGGCCTGGGATTTACAAACATTGTTTACATATAGCAATTACATTTTGGATGTGGAAAAGTGAATTTACACAATGCAAAATATATTTTTTATATATTCAATCAAAGAATTTCTACTCACTCAAAGTGTTTGTCTTCTGTGTAATTGTGCCATTCTTGCGTGTCGTGTCGAGAGTGCCAGTGTGATTTGCTATTTTGTATTTGTATACGTTGGATTTTGAACAGAACAAAACAAACATAAACGTAATTTCTTAGAAATGGTTTATATCAACAGAGATAAACACAGCAGCAATTACAGAACAGATACATGTAAACTCAGTCGCAGCTACGCCAATATCATTAATCAAATTAAATACAGGTAACATACATATATTATCATATTTCATTCCACACATCAAATATTTTTCACATAGTCTAATTTCCCAACAATTTAGCTTTCCTTTTCCTATTTATCCCCGTCTATACAATCCTGAAAGGATAATCTGGCCGAACCATTGCCAACAAATTTTTCCCTTCGTTGGGTCTTTTCACCTCAAAGAAGCCGACGCCTTATACAAAAATGTCTTTTCTATACCGACTTCCTTCCCCACCCCTTCACAATCCAACGTATATAGACCCAAAATAGCAAAATCTCACTGGCACTCTCGACACGACACGCAAGGATGGCACAATTACACAGAAGACAAACACTTTGAGTGAGTAGAAATACTTTGATTGAATATAAAAAATATATTTTTTTGCAATGTATAAATTCACTTTTTTCCACATCCTACATGAATTTGTTAAATTTAAACAATGTTTGTAAATCCCAGGCCCTGAAGATGATCTCAATAAAGATCGAAACGTTGGCACGATAAAGAAAATGTTTTTCTGAAACCTACATCACACCAGAACGCATCTCACGATTTCTAAATAAATATCAAAAGACAATATTTAGCTTTCCAACGACAGCAATACCGTTCATTGTGGATAAAACCTCGATGGGTTTTTACAATTTATAATTAAGTCATCAGGGAAAAATATCGCCATGGGAAATCCAGCCCAAAAATGTGTATTTTTGTTTCTCAGTCTTTATTTTTATTTATCTATAGCAAATCATACTTGTTTAAACCAGATTTTGACCTATTTTACTGGTAACGTATTTTGATTTTTTAAAAATTATATACAGAGTGTGATCTGAACAGATGTCAAGATTGTCAGGAATTTTTAGTACAAGTTAAACTGATTAAAAAATCCTATTGTGCCAAGGTTGATTTTCAATTTTATTAAAGATATATTACTTTTTATGTTATATCAACCGTTCACCACTTTATTCCATAAAGACCCACGTATATCAAAAATGTTAATTCTACTGTAAATACGATTACACCACTGAAATATGCATTGAGAACCCTTCGAAACAAAATACAAATTCGTTTAGAAGATGGAAATAACGTTACAAAAACGAATTCGAAAACCATGTCCAGATTTTACTTGCTTTATAAATACATATTATTTATACATGTTTGTTGCGTGTGTCACGCTAGCTTAAACAATTTGAACAAACAAAAATAATCCACGAAATTTTTTAATTTCGAATGCGAGTCTCATGTGGGCCAATCACCCGAAAGATTTCTTCCAACGTATTTAAAAGAGGGTTAAATGTGAAGTGAGTGGAATCCATGGAACCAATGTTTTGTTTGTGGTTAACCAACGTGTGGAAATGTTCAAGTTGAAAGCATCCTCAACATTTAGATTTATTTTCATTTAGGATTATTTTCCCCTGCCGGTTGCCTGAGTAATATTGAAGACTAGCTTGGGCAAAGGTCTTATCCGCAAAGAACTTTTCGTGATTTTAATTTGCAGTTCGCGTCCAATAAAACTCTCAGCTCTCCAAAATCTTTAAATCCAGCATTGACTTGATGTACGATCGGGGAAATGTACAATGTGCTTCGGCTGGGCTTAAGAAGTCTGCAAATCAATTTTTTTAACAGTGCACTATCGAAATTTTTTGTATGGCTGAATTAAAGACTGTATGAAATTCCTGATGAGTAATGAAAGATGGATTTTAGTGTTTCATTAGATTTTTAAACTTGTTTTAATGATAGTAAGTAGTGTCACAGTTTTGACAGGCTTTCTGTAGTTGTTTCGGAGGCTTGCCGAATGAAATAAAATAAAATAAATGAATTCATTGAATAAAAAAAATACAAGACAAAAGTTACGTCTATTGCGGAAAAATGTGAACTGAAATTAAAATAAAGAAAGAGAAAATGAAACCTAATGAAAATAAATGAAAATTAATTGTGGGGTATTGATTTATGGAAGAAAGCTGAGAAGGAAAAAAATCGCATGAGGGGCACTCACCTTCTGGCTACTGCTCGACGGCGCTGGGCTGGATGTTGGAGTTCGGGGCCCGAATCCGCACCTGCTCCTGTTGGTAAATCGTCGTTGAAGCCAGGGACAAGTGCCGAGGGTTGATGAGAGAAATCGCAAGAGTCGAGAGAACGAGAAAAAAACGGTACGGAGTTATTGGCGTGGGCAAGGCCTGAATGCTTAGTACCGAGCCTGCGGCCCCCCTCACGCCAAATAAAATGCCCGGCTCAAAGGTCGGCCCGGCCAAAACACTCTCGCGAGATAGGCCATAAGCACAAGCCCTCGAAAGCCACAAGAATTATGAAAATGAAGAAATTATAAATTTCCTGGTGTAAACAGTAGTAAAGTACTAATTTTAAGCCTTCAACCAGAGCAGTTTATTCATCCTGGTTGTTAATGTGTGGTGTTTTCCAATGACAACAAACCTGAGAAGCATATAAAATTACGCTTTTGATTAAAGTCTCAGTTAGATTTATTATACATAGTTACAAAATTTGTTGTAGCCATTGACCACCGTTCAGTAACCATTTTCTGATGAGCTCGGCCCTATGTTGCCCATCTTGAGCATAATTGGTACTGAGGTTGCCAGGTTTGCGGAACAGCGCGGAGTGTACGTTATCTCTCCTCAGTGGAAGTGATAGGCATTTGGGTTTTTCATGAATGCATGAATCATTACTTTATTTGCAGGTCAGGGGTGTCAGTATAGAAGTATTGAATGGAAATATATTGCCTTTGTGTATTTACATAGATTGTCCTGTTAGATTAGATTGAATTAGAAAAAGAGTCGGCTTGTTTACGACCTGCGAATCCCCAATTTCGGTCTATTCTGTATATCGCTATAGGAGCTAGAGCTCCTCATTAAGCTTGAGGCTTTTTACTAGATCCCATTTGGAGGACTTCCATGTGACTCCTCCAGGCCAGGCATTTCTTTTCCCGAAAGCAGGAATCTCACCATAAGCTTTCATACCAATAGAGGGCACCTAACTACATCTGCATTGTTTTTGCCGTTCCAAGTGTGTTCAATGCCTCCGGATTCTGCAGTGTTCAGGCAACAGTTTAACTATTATTTCAGTGGACAAGTCGTAGACTAAGGACTTATTTTTCATCCATTATTTGATGGATCCAGGTTTGGTGCTGTCATCAAACTTACCTCGGTCAGTTAAAAGGCTTCTTCGTTCCCCCATTGTCCTGTGTGCTCTGGTTCCGACACAAGAGTCAATTTATTGTTTTTCTTCATGCCTGAGCTTCTATTTTTTCATTCATTAGTTTAATATATTTGACTTTGTTTCCTTTTTTTATGCCCATAAAATCATAATGGATGTTTTCATCAAATAAATGGGAGAGAAAAAGAGAGAGAGATTGATTGGGAGGGGGGAGAGGAAGAGAGAGTGGGAGAGGGGTAGAGAAGAAATGAGAAAAAGAGTATGAGCTTAGGATGGAAAACGAGAGGCATGGAAAGAGGGAGGGAAAGAGAAAAAGGTAGAGTTAGAAAGGAGTCAGAATTAGAGTGTATGTGACAAAAATATAGAGGGAGAAGAAGAAAGAACCAGAGACAGATAGTGTGTGTATGAGAGAGAGAAGCCACTACATGTCGTAAATTTATTTGAACGAAGGAATTATTTTTTATACATGATTTGATGGATCCAGGTATGGCGCTGTCATCAAACTTACTTTGGCCAATTGAAAGGCTTCTTCGTTCCCCCATTGTCCCGCGTGCACCGGTTCCAACACAAAAGTCAATTTTATTGTTTTTCCTTATGTCTGAGCTTCTGTTTTTACCTTTATTAATTTAATAGATTTGATTTTGTTTCCTCGTTTTATTCCCAAAAAATTGTAATGGATGGTTTCATCAATTAAAATTGATAACTAAACCTTGTTTTCTGTCAATATTATTGTTATTCTATTCTTTCTTTTCTTATTTTTTTAAATTTTTTTTTTTTTTTTTTTTTAACGAGGGTTCGCAACAGCAGAGATTATATCACCCTCGGGGTGCCGGTGTTTAAAAAAAAAATCTCAGGAAGAAGAAGAAGAAACAGCGGAACATGTCCTCTGTTGGTGCTAATGCTGAAAATCCCAATTCCGATAGAAGGTATTTCCTTGAAAAAAATTTGGCATCCGGTAAAAATATTTTAAGCTTAACGAAGAGCTCTTTTTTTAATTTTTTCCCAGCAAATAAAACCGTTATCCAAGCGATTGAAACTTTTTTCCAAGCAATTGAAACTTTTTTCCAATCAAATAAAACCTTTTTCCAAGCGATTGAAACTTTTTTCCAAGCAAATGGCACCTTTTTTTCAAACTAGTGAAACCTTTCTTCAAGCGATTGAAACTTTTTTCCAAGCAAAAATAACGGTTTTCCAAGCGATTGAAACTTTTTTTCAGGCAAATGAAACCCTTTTCGAAGCATTTGAAACATTTATCCAAGCAATTGAAACTTTTTTATAAGGCAATAGAAAAATTTTTCCAAGCAAATAAAACGTTTTTCAAAGCGGTCCATACTTTTTTTCAAGGAAATGAAACCTTTTTTTCAAACAAGGGAAACATTTCTTTAAGCGATTGAAACTTTTCTCCAAGCAAATGAAACTCTTTTCAGAAATTGAACATTTATCCAAGCAATTGAATCTTTCTTCCAAGCAAATGAAATCTTTTTCCAAGCGATTGAAACTTTTTTCCAAGTAAATGGCACCTTTTTTTCAAACTAGTGAAACCTTTCTTCAGGCGATTGAAACTTTTTCCAAGCAAATGAAACTCTTTCCAAGCAAATGAAACCTTTTTCAGGCAATTGAAACTTTTTCCAAGCAAATGAAACTCTTTTACAAAAAATTGAAACATTTATCCAAGCAATTGAAACTTTTTTATAAGGCAATAGAAAAATTTTTCCAAGCAAATAAAACCTTTTTTCCAAGCGGTTCATACTTTTTTCCAAGCAAATGAAACCTTTTTTTCAAACAAGTGAAACATTTCTTCAAGCGATTGAAACTTTTTTCCAAGCAAATAAAGCCTTTATCCAAGCGATTGAAATTTTTTCCAAACAAATGAAACCCTTTTCGAAGCATTTGAAACATTTGTCCAAGCAATCAACCCTCGGGGTGCCGGTGTTTAAAAAAAAAATCTCAGGAAGAAGAAGAAGAAACAGCGGAACGTCCTCTGTTGGTGCTAATGCTGAAAATCCCAATTCCGATAGAAGGTATTTCCTTGAAAAAAATTTGGCATCTGGTAACAATATTTTAAGCTTAACGAAGAGCTCTTTTTTTAATTTTTTCCCAGCAAATAAAACCGTTATCCAAGCGATTGAAACTTTTTTCCAAGCAATTGAAACTTTTTTCCAAGCAAATAAAACCTTTTTCCAAGCGATTGAAACTTTTTCCAAGCAAATGGCACCTTTTTTTTCAAACTAGTGAAACCTTTCTTCAAGCGATTGACACTTTTTTCCAAGCAAAAATAACCGTTTTCCAAGAAATTGAACATTTATCCAAGCAATTGAATCTTTCTTCCAAGCAAATGAAATCTTTTTCCAAGCGATTGAAACTTTTGTCCAAGCAAATGGCACGTTTTTATCAAACTTATGAAACCTTTCTTCAGGCGATTGAAACTTTTTTCCAAACAAATGAAACCTTTTCCCCTGCAAATTAAACCTTTTTCAAACAATTGGAACCTTTTTCCAAGCAAATGAAACATTTTTTAAACAATTACTATCTTTTTTCAAGCAATTGAAACTTTTTCCAAGCAAATGAAACCTTTTCCTAATAAAATGAAACCTAAAGCCCATTTGTAAGTATATCGAGTCCGAATGCAAGGCCGGTGGATTCGAACCCGGGACTTTGACCTTATGGTGATGAGCGCCGTGTCAACGCCTAAACCGTTGCGGCTACCGACGCCCCCTCTATTCTCTTTCCTTGCGCTTTCTACTTGCCATTGAGTAGCATGCACCGCTCTGGATTTTTATGCAGAGTTCAATTTAATTTTTTTGATATACGCTGTTTTCATCAAAAATACTGACAAAGCACACTGAAAGAAATAGTCCTATACCTTTTTAATACTCTTAATACCTTAGCAATGTATGTGAAAAAAATTGTTAATACAATTATTATTTCGCTTTTCTCTGAAATGTTATATTTTCTGACCTTAAATAGCCGTAGGTAATGAGTGATAAATTTCTAGAGAAATTAAAAGTCCTATGCAGCCATAAATCTTATGGATGGGTTGAAAAACATCAAAGAATCTTGTATCATTGCTCGATTGGAAGTGGTGGAACAAGAATTTAGTGCCCGGCCAGGTATTTCAATATAGAGCGTATGAAATATCGAGGAGATACGAGAAAGACGATTCAAGAGCGGACGAAGAGGTGTCTATATATAAATAACGCATTAGCCACCCCTTCTAGCTTAGGCAGATAGGGGTAGTTTGGAGTGAGCATTCGTCATTCTGCCAATGTTGAACCCTACGGGGTTGCCCAGATAGGTAAATAGCTCTCTATTGCTACTATATATCCACAAGATTCAATCTTAATGCTCCCCATCTCAGGTCGGACTCCATTGTTGAATAAATAATCGAGTTGTGTTCAATTCTTGTTGGAAAAATGGAAAATTTTAACCATTTTAAAATTCATACTTTGCTCTGACAACAATGCTATGTATTTTCTTCTGTATTTACTTTTGTTTAATTGGAAACAAACGTTTTTATTCAAATTCTGTTGCTTACGCGTGAAAGTTTCTTTTATGTGTTGTAGGATCGTTATTGCGAGAAACGTGTGAAGCTATGCATAATAAAGGGAAATGAAAGGTGTTTATTTGAACATGTACATAATTAACGAGGACCCTTTTAGTTAGTACTATCGCTTCATAACAGTCTCCAGTCAAGGTGACAACAATTAAATAAATTAGTGCCATGACAAAATAGATTAACATCAGGTAGTGAGTTAATTTTTGTTACAATTACCATACTAATCAGAAATTTCACCTGGGAAAATATATGCATAATCCATCTATCTTTGCCACTTTTCCTTACATAACATGTGCTAATGAGATATTATCGAAATAAATTAACTAAGTTGCATTATTACAATATGCTTGAAAGGTTGCCAAATTAACAAAAATTGCTGAGAAAAAATTGCTGGCGAGAGAAAATAGTTAAACAATAAATATTACGGCCAATGCCGTGTAAGAAAAAAAATGAAAAGTTAATAAAATAAATTTAAGCAAATTCTAAATTAAAATAAATGAAGGGAGAAATTCATTGGGGACTTACCACCTTCCTTCAGATGCCGGCTGCAAGAAGCGTAGGGAGCTCGGGCCCGATTCCTCTGACTTCGTCGCGGAATATCTAATGAATTCAGGTGGAAGAGATCGATGCAGCAGCACAGAGGGTTTTTCGTGGTCGTGTGATTAAAGACTTTTTTAATTAATAAAGGAGAGAAACATACGAGATTAAAGAGAGGCGTAAGGGCACTTTCTTTCGTAAGAGTAGAACAGGACTGGGTTTGCAAGGAGCGTGGTTGTAGGATTAGGGATTACAATAATCCAAAACAAAGTATATTTAAAAATGAGATGGCTGGCGCCTACAGTAAATATAAATTTTTAATTATTTTCATGCATTAAGATCATTGTGTTAGATGAAAAAAATATGTTTATGTAAATATTACATGACATCTGCTTGTCATGTTACAAGATTTTCTCTTAATTTGAAAATATGTTGTCATAAACAGATAAATGATGTAAAGGTAATCGACCAGCGGTTATTCAACAATATATTTGGTAGAATATAGAAGTTCTGGTGTTAAAACTACACCAAACTATCGGTTTTTATTTCACCTGCCTCAGGGCTAGATTCTTTCATGGTGTTTAAAAATGTTTTCTCTTATCAATATGTATAGATATTTTTACTCTCTTTTTGTCATTCCTTATACTAAATACAATGTTTTTAATAAATAAATAAACTATTATATCAGACAAAATCAGAACGTAAACGTTTACGTTATCAATCATTAAGTATTCTGAGAGAATGAAATGAAAGGGAAGAAGGAAATAGAGAAAGAGAGAGAGGGAGAAAGCGATTGCGAGCGGATGAGAGGAAGAGAGAGAGTGGGAGAAAGAGAGAGAGAGAGAGAGCGAGAGAATGGGAGAGAAAAACGGAGTTAGAAAATGAGAGTTAAGTGAGAGAGAGAGAGAGAGAGAGAGAGAGAGAGAGAGAGAGAGAGAGAGAGAGAGAGAGAGGGTGATAGCGATTGCGAGCGGATGAGAGGAAGAGAGAGTGGGAGAAAGGTAGGAAAGAAAGGAGCAAAAGAGTTTGACCTTAGAACAAAAAGAGAGAATTAGGGAGTGGGAGAACACAAGAGAGAAAATGAAAGGCATAAAAAGAGGGAGAAAAAGAGAGAAAGATAGACGTAGAAAGGGGTCAGAATTAGAGTGTAGGAGAGAAAGATAGAGCACGAGAGCAAAACAGAAAGTGTGAAAGAAGGAGAGAAAGCGAGTGTGTGAGAGAAAGAGAACGAGAGCAAAAAAGAAAGATTGAAAGAAAGAGAGAAAGTGAGTGTGTGAGAGAATGATAGAGAGCAAGAGGAAAAAGAAAAGTGTGAAAGAAGGAAAGAAAGCAAGTGTGTCAGAGAAAGATAGAGAACGAGACCAAAAAAAAGATTGAAACAAAGAGAGAAAGTGTGTGTGAGAGAAAGATAGAGAGGGAGAGCAAAAAAAGAGTGTGAAAGAAAGAGAGAAAGATAGTGTGCGAGAGAAAGATAGAGAGCGAGAGCAAAAAAGAAAGTGTGAAAGAAAGAGAGAAAGTGAGTGTGCGAGAGAAAGATAGAGAGCGAGAGCAAAAAAGAGTGTGAAAGAAAGAGAGAAAAATAGTGTGCGAGAGAGGAAGGTATACGAATCAGGAAATATTGATTGAAACTAAAAGAAAGCAATATTGAATTTCTTGATAGAGTGAATAAGAATTGCGTAAGAGTTCGGTGAAGAACATAGAGAATGAAATAATATCAGTTTATTTAATTTAAATTTTAATTTTAAATGCATTATCTTTAATGGTCTATTGATCAAATTACTTCTTCCAATTAATTATCCTTTTTTTTGTAAGGTCTTGGTTGAAATGAAAATATGAATTTTATTAATGAAATTTTATGAAAATATAAAATATAAATTTAGTTTAAATTTTAATTTGAAATTGAATATGGAAGGATGTTTGTATGGTATGTTACTTTTTGGCATTTAAGTGATAATCATGCTATAATTTCTTTTTACGTTTTATGCATTTCAATTAACATAATATTAGGAAAAGTGACAAACTATGCAGAATAACAGAACACAACAGACTACAGAAAAAAAGAAAATTGAAAAGGTTCGTTTTTAAAAGTTCAATTACGTGCCAATATCCATAGAGGCCGGCGGAAAAAAAATCTCGAGAAAAGAGAAGGAACATAACATCCAATCCTTTTTCGTTCATCGAGTCGGAAAATACTTCCCCTCGTATTTATCAAATCCGTGAGAGTGTCGATACAGCAATCCCTCCTATTAATGTCTAGTACATTTCTGAAATAGACTGAAAGATAAAAACTGTCTCTTTTTTTCCGAAGACTATAACGAACCAATCCGTTGGACCCGATAGGAATAATTAAATTCCCGAATTAGATTTTCTCGTTTCACGTATGTTGATTTTGCTCAGTTATTCTGTTAGCGCTATCTGACGATTGGTGACACCCCCGGGACGAATTACTACGTTGATGTCGTTGTAGATTCATTTTGGTTCCAACGCAATATCGCCAATGCTTTGATACCGTCATTTGAGCTAACAAAAACATTATGATGAAGACGGTAAAAGTCCATTTTGTAATTAAAAACAAAAAATTCTGCCATTTAATTAATGTATCAATTATGAATATTTTCTTGATATATCTCCGGTTTATGGCGTTCTATTTAATATGTTTAATCCATGTGCAGCAGAGTAACTCAATTAAGTACTGACTTGTAGGCGATATGTTTTCAACATATCAACTTTATCATTTAATGAATTGTTTTACTAATCTAATCCACGACAGGTGCTGGATGTCTCCTTAAGAAAGGACGTTGAGCCTAAAAAATAGACATATTAAGAAAATAATTAGAAAATATTATTTGAGAACCAGGGCTTATAGAATAGAAGGGCCACAAGGAGGCCAATAATTTAGCCAATGGAATGTCAGTCATAACACCTATCGTCCTTTTGAACACTTTAGTGACATCAAATTGACAAAAAAGTAGAATAATCGGATTGAGAAAAGATCCACGCATCAATGGGAATATATTCCAGGAAATGCAAAATGTTCTTCAAATAATCAACAGAAATTAACGGAAGAACTACTACACATAGGAGGAGAGTACTGGAATGATGAAGGACTACTAACGGTGTACTGCAGGTACCGGAGGCATACGCAACTTAAAACAGGAGAAATAAGCTAGTGCAGACATTCTCAGGAAGAAGAAGAAAAAACAGCGGAACATATCCTCTGTTGGTGCCTATGCTGAAATTCCCAATTCTGATGGAAGGTATTTCCTTGAAAAAACTTTGGCATCTGGTAACAATATTTTAAGCTTAACGAAGAGCTCTCGAAAAATGATGTACATTGCATAGACCAATATTGGTCACGGTGCGCAAGCCTGAGGATCGACTCTTTCTGATATTTTAACCTTCTCTGGAGACTGATATATAATTTTTTCCAGACACATGAAACTTTTTTCAAACAAATAAAGCCTTTTCCCAAGCAAATGACAGCCTTTTCAATCAAGTGAAACCTTTTTAAAAGCAACTGAAACTTTTTCCTAGCAAAAGAAACGTTTTCCATGTGATTGAAACTTTTTTCCAAGAAATGAAACCCTTTTCGAAGCAATTGAAACTTTTTTCAAGCAATTGAAAATTTTTTTGCAAGCAAATGAAACCCTTTTCGAAGCACTTGAAACATTTATCCAAGCAATTAAAACTTTTTTCCAAGAAATTGAAACTTTTTTCCAAGCAAATAAAACCTTTTTCCAAGCGGTTCAAACATTTTTCCAAGCAAATGAAACCTTTTTTCAAACAAGTGAAACTTTTCTTCAAGCCATTGTATCTTTTTTCCAAGCAAATGAAATCTTTTTCCAAGCGATTGAAACTTTTTTCCAAGCAAATGACACCTTTTTTCAAACTAGTGAAACCTTTCTTCAAGCAATTGAAACTTTTTCCAAGCAAATGAAACTCTTTTTCCAAGCGATTGAAACTTTTTTCCAAGCAAATGACACCTTTTTTCAAACTAGTGAAACCTTTCTTCAAGCAATTGAAACTTTTTCCAAGCAAATGAAACTCTTTTCCAAAAAATTGAAACATTTATCCAAGCAATTAAAACTTTTTTACAAGAAATTGAAACTTTTCTCCTAGCAAATAAAACCTTTTTCCAAACAAATGAAACTTTTTTCCAAGCAAATAAAACCTTTTTCCAAACAAATGAAACTTTTTTCCAAGCAAATGACACCTTTTTTCAAACTAGTGAAACCTTTCTTCAAGCAATTGAAACTTTTTCCAAGCAAATGAAACTCTTTTCCAAAAAATTGAAACATTTATCCAAGCAATTAAAACTTTTATACAAGAAATTGAAACTTTTTTACAAGCAAATAAAACCTTTTTCCAAACAAATGAAACTTTTTTCCAAACAAATGAAACCTTTTCCCCAGCAAATTAAACCTTTTTTCATACAATTGGAAACTTTTTCGAAGCAAATGAAACATTTTTTAAACAATTGATAAAAGTTTTCAAACAATTGAAACTTTTTCCAAGCAAATGAAACCTTTTCCCAATCAAATGAAACCTAAAGCCTAACGATAATAATTATGTAGAGGAGTAAATTAATAACATTGTAGTACTAACAACAATTTTCTTGAATATTTGATTTCCACCATCAGGTGATCCACCGACAGGTCATTTAATGTGGGTCGTGCAACAGCGTTCGGTTCTGTGATTCCTAAAAGAATTATGTACAATTCTTCACATGTCCTTTCAATGTTCATTTCTAATAATGGACAACGCTGCGATTCATAAGACAGCGGAAGTAATTGCTGAAGTAGAATCCTTCTCACACACTATACTTACCGCCATACTCACCGACGTTAAACTTGGTTGAACATGCCTTTTCAAAAATTAAAGCAAATGCGAAAAGGATGTTAACTGATTCGACTAACATCGCAAGTGATCTTGCAGACTTCATCAGCTGCAGAACCAACTCAGTTACAAATACTGACTTGACGCATCAATTAAGTTTTGGAGATAATGTTAAAACTACCGGCAGCTGTTGCAAGAAGATCAGATTTATCTTCTACAATAATGGCCATATTTGAATTCTAACACTTAAATACATTCTTGTGACAATATTTTTACTTACGGAAATTACTTTTGCCTTTTAAAAACACCCTAATATTTGGATTTCATTGGCTTGAACTAAGGTTTCATCTGCTTGAAAAAAAGGTTATATTTCCTTGGAAAGTTTGAGAAATGGTTTCATTTCCCTGAAAAAAGTTTCTTTTGACTGGAAAAAGTTATATCATCCAGCATTATGATCTTGACTCCCTGGTAAACTGTTTGATCTCTTAACCGGGCATATCTGTTGTTGTTTTCCTATTCAATCAGGCGCGTATTGGCTTTATGCTTTCTTCAATCAGAAATTTTTGTTCAAATAATCAAAGCGATCAGTGTAGAACAGTGCAATATGTTTTTCCTCAAACCTATCTACACCAATAACCTTGGTTTAATTGTTAAATACGGGGCTATGAATAATACAATCTATTCTAATGCATAAGCATACGCTTTTCAAAATTATAAATTATTCGCTCTAATTAATTTTCGTACTATCATCTAAACTTTATATAGAAAGAAGTGTTTTTGTATTGATGTATTCTAAGGGCAGTTTTGGAGGGCGGTATGATCACTTTGAACATAAACAATTAACGTTGCAATATATATCATGTTTTAACCTTTTGAAATAAAAATGGCGGAACGCAAATGGTGCTTTGAAGACGAAAAATATATAACAATTTCTTTTTTTATAGAATACCAATTCATTTCCAAAATCTCGTCATGAAACAACCACTCCCCTAGCAAAAACTCCAGGAAATTTTCTTCCCTTCGTTAGTGAATTGATGGATTCTTTTTGAGCTCTCATTAATCTCTTCTAATCCAATAATGGAAAAGATCTATTTCCTTTTCGCGACATTCGAATCGCTTACTCAGACCTAATTATTAATTCGCTCGTCCTCAGAGGCACTTTAAAATAAGCGTAGCAGTTCTGTTACGCCACATTTACGAAATAGAAATGTTTAATTTATGTAATGAAATTCTCGAATTCAATAAATAATGGGACTCTAAAACACAAGTTTTTAAATTTTTTAAATGTTTGTCAATGTTAGTTTAAAATTAATTATTAAGGAACTGACAGTTTTAAAGTTTGTGGGCCAATAAACCGTGTTAATGAAGAACTTGGAATTTTTGTTCAAATGAAAGTTTTACGTTTGTTTTGGTTATATTAAACAAAAATCATTTCTTTCGGAATTTTTTCCGATAATCTCTTCACTAATAAATGCGTAGTAAAAATTACATGTGTTTAATTTTTGAAATTTGATTGTTACTAATCATTTTGATCAGCTTTCTTCTTTGTTTGGTCCATTAGATGCGTTTCGGCATTTCGTCGTTTTCAGTGTAAAATCTGTGTGATTTCCGTTAAAAACAAGTATCTTTTATAAGGTCGTGAAGGTTGTGGTGTGTTTAGTTACCTTTGCTGAATTAAGTTTGGTGTTTGGTATTGTGATTACTTTGTGATGGTCAGTCATCTTTCTTTCAATAGGTAAAGTGTTTTGGTTGGTGTAAATGATGTGTGTTGTTAATTTGTATGTTTGTAACTCCATTACAGTTCGTGGTCCGATTGATCAATTAACTTTTTTCAATTAATTAATATTTATGAAAGGCATTGATTGAGATAAAACAGGTCAGTGCCACGAGCGGGATTCGAACCCATGACCTTCGGCTAAATACGCCGCTGCTCTACCACTTGAGCTATCGTGACTTCGATCCGCTCAGACACCAACTTCCCATCTCAACCTCACCTCTAGAATTTTCCCTCCTTTTTGCCATTTTTCAATTGGTAGAAAAAACAAACATTTTGAGTCCTGAAGATGATCTCAATAAAGATCAAAACTCACTATTTTTCGTGGTCCGCTTGACCAATTAAGGTTTTTAGTTGAGATAAAAAAGTCAATGGCACGAGCGGGATTCGAACCCACGATCTTCGGCTAGATACGCCGCTACTCTACCACTTGAGCTATCGTGACTTCGATCCACGATAGCTGCGGCGTATTTAGCCGAAAGTCGTGGGTTCGAATCCCGCTCGTGGCACTGACGGTTTTATCTCAACCAATGCCTTTCATAAATATGTTTATAACGTTTAAGTGTTAAATTTGATATATCTCTATATTTAAAAGTTTTCGAGTTAGTTATTTTTTCATACTTTTTGTCCGTCCTGTATATCTTTCATGATATTCATGATGTCATTCAAGATGTCTTTATTGTTGCTTATGCTGGATAAATGTGAATTGCGTAGTTTGATTTTGCGTAATTAATAACCGATCTGTTCTAAATATTTATGTATTTTTTGCCCTGTCGATGCAAAAGAATAAAATTTAATTATGTTTATGTATAAAAATTACATTACTTTTAGGTCATTGTTGTTATGAACTCTATTGTCTCCTTCAAGTTTTCGTATAAATTTTAAACATCATCAGGACTTGTTATTTTAATACAATAATACAATATTGGGCCTGAAAATAACCGTAGTATTTTTTGATAGTAAATTCAAGGAAGTATTCAGCTAGATGTAAACAATTTTAATGAACAATATATAAACCCTTTTGTCTCACGGCCCGTTGTCCCTTCCCATGTAATATTTTAATTAAGTCCTCCCAGAACTTCTCAGTTTTTGCGGGATGATCTCTTTGATGTGTTTTCTGCAGTCCTCAAATGAAGTGAAGTTTCTATCCATTATTATGGTTTTGCAGAGCACAGCATAGATTAAGATCGCATAAAGCAATTACCGGTGGAAAGTGAAGGACCAGGAGGGAGAGAGAGATAGATAGATAGATAGAAAGAGAGAGAGAGAGAGAGAGAGAGAGAGAGAGTGAGAGCAAGGGATATAGAGGAGAAAAATAGAAGGATGGATAGTGAGTATGAAAGATGGAAGGAAATAAAGAAAACCAACGAGAAGAATGAAAAATCAAAATTTACTCCTATTTTCAAAAATTGTTGAACTTTTGTTGTTCCTTTCGTTTTTTATATAAAACAACTGTAAATTAACAGCCGATTAAAATTACATTTAATCTCCGCATCCCAATTTTATAACAAAATAGTAAAGAATTTCATTACGTCGGTAATTATAAATTAGAAAGCCGAGAAAGTTTAGTTCAACGACGGACGGCCTAATTACAGCGGACGTTCGGTAAAGTTTTGCTGTGAGATATGGCCAGTTGGTGAAGGGTTTGAGGTTGATTTAATGAATTCGCCCCTGGAAACCGGGCTCCTCTCGTCGTAACTTGACCACTGGCCAAAAAGGCGACAAAACGCATGCTTTAACTTCATTAAATAACTTGGGCATCAAATAACTCGTCCAGGGAGGGTTGGGAGAGTCGGTTTCTAAGCCGGCCACCTCCTTTGATATCTCAGTCGCAAACTTTACCAACTGTGTGGTCCTTTTCCAAATTCCCTCTTTCTCTTTTTTCCGTGGTAAGTTTGCCTGGTGAAAGGGGGCTGATAAGCGAATGAATTTTCCAAGAAGTTGAACATCGCGTTTTTTCAGTGTATCTGTAAAAAAAATAAACGAATTTTTTACCTTTATCAAATCGTATGTTTTATTCAACTGACATCTCTTCCAGTTCATAACAAAATTGAACTTTTTTTCCCCCCCCTCAATCTTAATAAACAATTGTACAATGTATATACAGGGTGGCCCCAATCGATTCAGCCGCACTTCCAGATCTTATAGGAAATTGAACGCTGAGTACAAAAGGTCCTATGAACCTGTGTCCGCAAACCCTTCAGTTTCGAGCTACAGGCAAAAAACCATGAAAAACCACGTTTTTGACCTTATTCGTTGTTAGTAAACCGTTAGCCTGACCGTAAAACAGCTCAAAACAACATCTGTAAAGGATTAATTTCTGCGTCGAATGAGATTAAAACCAGCCTGATCGGCCGAAAATTTCATTTTTGGCGATTTTTCGAAGTTAGGAGGTGAACTTTAACACCCTGTAATGAAGGTATGTGGTATCTTTTATTCGGACACTGCCGAATGGGACACTAATAAAAAATAATATTCAGCAGATCCTTGCTGCGCAGTGGAAATAATACAAATAAAACAAAATCCGAATTATAATAAAAAAAATTATATTCCTTTTTAAAAAATAAACAAAGAAACTCAAAATCTTCGAAACAAAATATAAAAAAATCTCAATCAAAATAATCATACAAAAAAGAATTAAAATATTTTCTTTTGCCAACCTGTTAACGATAGTTTATATGAAGTAGACTCTACGACTGCCTTCAAGCTACTGCATGTTATGGCGAAAGCAGCGCTAGTTTTTCTAAATATTTGTTTGGCAAATGAACTATTTACATTTTTATATAGTACAAATCGAAATAACAAATTAATAAAATTTTCTTGACTGAACAATTTAAACAAATAAAAAATAAGATTTTTTCTAAATAAATTATTGTTTGTTTGAAAATTAATAAGGTTTACTTCATTGTTAATAATAATAATTTAACTTGAAAATTACAACATAACAAAAAGATAAACAAAAAGTCAATTAAATAAAATTGTCGTGATTTTCATGACAACCCTATCAAAAAATTCTCCATTATGTTCATTAAAAGATGCGTACACATGTTCTATCTAAAATTGTCAAATAAGCCGTTCAGATTTTTCGTACATTATTTCATTCAGAAGTGGGTACCCATCAGAAAACAGTAACATTCGATTTGGGTGAAAATCAGTAAAATAGCCAAAATTCGAATGTTTCATGAATCTGACTGTGCTTGATCTAATGTGACGGAGAATTCGATCACCAACAAACGAGGTTTGTAACGGAGAATTTTTTGTTAGGGTGTTCAAATTGTGAATTTTCGATAAAAATGTCAGAAATGGTGAATTTTGTGTACAACTTCACCTCCTAACATCGAAAAATCGCCAAAAATGAAATTTTCGGCCGATCAGGCTGGTTTTAATCTCATTCGACGCAGAAATTAATCCTCTACAGATGTTATTTCGAGCTGTTTTACGGTCAAGCTATCGGTTTACTAACAATTTCACGAATAAGGTAAAAAAACGTGGTTTTTCATGGTTTTTTGCCTGTAGATCGGAACTGAAGGGTTTGCGGACACAGGTTCACAGGACCTTTTTTACTCAGCGTTCAATTTCCTATAAGATCTGGAAGTGTGGCTGATTCGATTGGGGCCACACTGTATTGTACTTTGTCTTTTTCAAATAGAAGTTAAAAAAATCATTTATTCAGACAAAAAAGGGGAAAGTTTTCTTTACAAAAATCTAATTATAAACTATTAGTAAAAGGTAACCAAATTAATAGATAATTGTTATACGACTAGCGTTATAATATTCCAAACAATATTATCAGAGGTTGATTAATTTTTCTTCTGCTTCAAGGACCCTCGTGAAAGGAATTCAGAAAATGGAATACCCTTTCGTCCATCCCATTACCGACTTTCTTATATCAAAAGGGAGCAGTATTCCATGTATAATTAATTGTACTCCGTCAACTCTTTGCTCGGTCGAATAAAGGGTAACAATTGGGCCTCGAAGGAAGTGTATACAGGCATGTTTCATTATGCTAAAGATACGCGTTATATCGCAGACCTTAGCCGCAGTGCTGCAAACGTGTTCATCTTCATGAAGGTGGGGGCGTCATTTGTTTTATTTTAAGAAAACCTCTACAACGACAAGATCATGGCAATAAGTCGTTCATTACTCAGTGACCCAGATAAAAAGTTAATGACCTTAATCAACCCCTTCTCAATGAGAATGATTTTTACTGATAAAATTTTTCTTACATACAAAGCTCTAACAAAGGTAATTGTACAATTTAAGTTTATGCTAAAAACGACAACTAAAAACAGGTCGAGTTTGAAAGCGAAATGTTTAAATTAAAAACTTTAATTACGGTAAAACACTCTCACATGTGGCAGTACAAATTTATTGAAATTTTAAGCTAACACCAATAAATAATTACAATTTACTAAATTTAGATTTACCTGCGCAATCGGCATGTTACAAATAATTTTCCAAACACATTTCGCATACTAACAAAACTCAATTAAAAACTAAAGGCTGCTTTTAAATATACTTTTCTGTGATGATATTAAATATTTCATCAGCCAACATTGTTTTATCAAAAAATACTGGATAGGATATGGAAAAATAAATTAATGAATAGCAATATTATTATTGGGTTGTCCGGAAAATAATGCAGGATTTTAAGTTTTCATTAAAAAAAATCTATATAAAATATTCTGTTTACGTTTACAGGATTACTCATTNGGAAATTATTTTGATTAAAGAACATTGCTTTAAAGTAACTAGTTTCTTTTTTTTTGTTTAATACCAAAATCCTGCATTATTTTCCGGACAACCCAATAGACCAAGAAATCTTGGTAGGTTTATTTATTCTTTCGTTATTGAGACTTTCCTTACCCACTAGTTACTACCTTAACCTTGAACCCAATTAAACGGACTGTACTTTCGTATTTTACAAGTCATGTCCGGCAAGGATATTCAGATATTAGACTGTTTGGACTGCTTACAAATTTAACATTCCTACACTGTCTTCAATCCCGAATCTTATCCTACCAACTTCATACACGTAATAACACACTGAGGTTCTCTAAAACTGGTGCTAAAGCAAAGAAAAAGGAGGCTGAATGAGGAAAAATGTACGTAGTGTACAATACATTTGCATTGAGAAAAAAACTTTCCTTCCACTATACATCCAATCCAGGAACTACCAACCTTAACTTAAGTCAAATACTGACGAGTAAACCTAGATAGTATACACGTGGCACCTCCAAAACAAGACTTAACAGAAAAGAAATGAACAGAAGTCAATCTTTATGTAAGGTATTGGTTAAGATAAAAAAAATCATTCCCACGAGCGGGATTCGAACCCACGACCTTTGGCTATATACGCCGCTGCTCTACCACATGAGCTGTCCTGATGTCGATGGCTATGTGGTCAATCTGACCACGAACTCTAATGGAATTAACAGAAGTATTGGACATTTAGAAACTAAAATCTAACCGTCAAAATTCGACTAACTCCATACAAGATATCACTGCGAACACCCTGAACGATCTCAGTGAAACTGTAAGGTTCCGCAAAACCATCCAATATACATCGCATTCAATAATTCTAGTCAGAACTCCACAAATTGTCAAAGCTTTTAACTGCGTCACCAACCTCACTTTCTTCAATCACCTGAACATTCCCTTTGTCAATGAAATTCGATGTCATTTTCAAAGATTCTACACTATTTCGGTCCAATTAAACCATACAGTTCAAGCCTTATCTGCACTTTCCTTTCGAATGAACTTGCTTCGTCGCCTTATAATTACCATTAAATCATTATAAGTCGGTTATTATTGATATCTCCATAATTCTGACTAATTTTGAGTTTAAGACTATATGTGTCAAAACCGAAAGGATAAAAAAAAATAATTCCGTTTATTGTTGGTTTATTATAATTCAAAAAAGGACTAAAACATAATGAATTAGAAACTAGTAAAGTAATAATATAAAATAAACTTTTTCTTTTATTACTAAAATCCAAAATAAATTGGAAATAACTATTTATGAAAAAATACAGAACAAAACAACTCTGAAAAGGTAAATTAAAAGTAAGGCCCACCACACGAGGTGAAAGGTAAAAGAACGTCTTTTCTTATAAACAAACATAGATCGCACTCTTCTCAATCTCGTACGTTAAGTCCGACTGTTAATTCAAGACTCCTCCTTTTTACATTTTACTCCTTTTTGTCGCTCCCTCTGGGCACCTTATTGGCACCTGTTTTAAGGAGGGAATTAATATCTTCTTGTTTATTATAATTTATGATTATTCAGAAATCGTGAGGTGCGGTCTGGTGTGATGTAGCTTTCAGAAAAACGTTTTCTTTATCGTGCCAACGTTTCGATTTTTATTGAAATCATCATCAGGGTCTGGGATTTACAAACATTGTTTAAATTTAACAAATACATGTAGGATGCAAAAAAAAGTGAATTTATTCAATGCAAAATATATATTTTTATATTCAAACAAAGTATTTCTACTCACTCATAGTGTTTGTTTTCTGCGTAAGTGTGCCATTCTTGCGTGTCATGTTGATAGGGCCAGTGAGATATTGCTGTTTTATGTTTATATACGCTTGATTTTGAAGTCGGTATAGATAGACATTTTTGTATAAGGAGTCGGCGTATTTGAGGTGAAAAGAAGGGAAAAAACGTTGGTAATAGTTCGGACAGATTATCGTTTCAGGATTATAATGACGGAGATAAATAGGAAAAGGAAATCTAAATTGTTGAAAAATGAGACTATGTAAAAATGTTCGATGTGTGGAATGTGATGAATGTTTTATATGTTATATTGTACATTTTGTGTGATGTGATGTTATCGATATTGAATTTGATTATATATTAATGATATTGGCGTAGCTGCGACTGAGTTTACATGTGTCTGTTCTGTAATTAATGCTGTGTTTATCTCGGTTGACGTAAACCATTTCTAAAATTTACGTTTGTTTGTTTTGTTCTGTGTGAAATATTTTTGGATTGTTGAAGTCGAGGTGGGTAGCGAGTGCTGTAGGATTTTGCTTGGGTTTTTTGCAATCACCGCACATTATAATTTAAATTTTTTATTAATTAATTTATTCTTTATTTGGGAATCCATCAAATGGGATTGTTACATAAGTAACACTTTGGAAAACAATTTGACGGAAATTATCTGTACGTTGTATATGTACTATTACTAAAAACTCCAATATACCCAATCTTTGCAAATACTTTTGATACTTTTTCACTCGAAGTGCTTGTGTTTTTTGTAATATTAGGACGTGTTGTTTGTCATTTTGGATAATATATTACATGTAGATTGTGAAGGAAAACTTAGAAAAATGGAATTTTTATCTGAACCAATACCTTACATAAAGATTAACTAATTGAAAAAAATTACTTGGTCAAACGGACAACGAAGTCTAATGGATTTAATAATTTAAATGAAGTATATCTTCACTAAAGCTCTCCGTGGCCATTTCGTTTGTCGTCGAGAATCAGATTTGAACTACATTTGAAAAATGGCAAAAATGAAGGAAATTCGAAAGATTAGGTTGAGATGGGAAGTTGGTGTCCGAGTGGATCGAAGTCAGGATAGCTCAAGTGGTAGAGCAGCGGCGTATTTAGCCAAAGGTCGTGGGTTCGAATCCCGCTTGTGACACTGACTTTTTTATTTCAACCAATATCTTACATAAAGATTAATTAATTGAAAGAAATTACTTGGTCAATCGGGCCAAAATCTAATGGAAAATGGTTCGTATGCATAGATGTCAATATTTGTTTCTCATGGTGTAACATATTACTAGATAGTTAATAAATAAATATCTTATTAACAATTTATCGATTATTTCACTGACTGTTTTTATTTTTATAAAATAAATTATTTTAATTTGTATATTTATTAATATTTAATTGGTAGCAAATATACTATGAACAAAAAGTGTAGAACACACATGGATGTTCAACGATCATAGATAAAATTACTGTTATTAAGGAATAGTTCCTTCCTGAAGATGGGCTGAAGATGAAACGCGTTTGAGTTAAATCCTAACTCGTGAGAGTAGTCCGACCTAGTAGAGTGATCAAGTGTCGATTAGGTTAACATTAGTTCGATTAGTTCACGGACTCGCTGCCCAACAACCACCAGAGACTTTAAACGTTAGGAAGTTCGGTTAGCAATAATGTTACACCTTCAAAATGTTTTATGCCCTTCGTCGTTTCTTTTTTTATAACATTTTTTTGTATGTGGTCAGAGATTATACAGCAATTATCCTATAATACTCCTTTGTTATCCTCGCCGTAAACAGATTACCCCCAATTAAGATTTTGGCTCATGGTTAGTGATTCGGCTGGACTTTAATCACCAAGGCTCCCAGTGACCAGCGAGCGGAATAATAAACATTAGGTTAATTATAGCGGAGATAAAGGCAATTTCAGGCTTGCTGAAAATCGACTAATTCCGAGAAAATGTTGATAACGTTTACATTTGTAACTTGACACGAGAATAAATACGCATGAGTAATGTAGCATGTATAGATTATGTGTGAGATTAATATTTTAAATGGATTAATTATAATAAAATATTAATTTAATGTACAAAAACGAATATTTTATACATTTTTGTCGTATCATTCCATTAACTATGTTAGGAAATAATGTTTTATTCAAACGAAGTTGTGGTATTACAACTAAAATATTCCACAGTTCAATGACTTTTAATACAAAAAATCTTTACAATAATTCAATACAAACATATTTTATATCAGTGATTTAAAATTATATTGGGTCCAATCATTTTAAATTTTTGTAAGTATTGTAGCTTACATTAAAAATACACTTATATTAGGGAAAGGTACAAGGGAAAGTAAGGTTCCAATTGGGGGTTATCGGGAAAAAAGGGCCAGAGGCGACGGTGGGAATCGAACCCACGACCGCGGCGTGAGAGAGGGAAAGTAAGGTTAAACTCTTGTACTCACAGCTAAACCCCCTTCTATATCAACATTATAAATCAATTAAAATAAAATAAAATATTTAAAAATTAAATAAAAATCACTACTCTCTGTATATATTTTTCTCTAACTATCTCAAAGTAATACCAAGATGTACTGGTTTACGTTTTAAACATATTTATACAAAAACCTACTATTGTTTGACGTACTTCGATCGAGACTATTATTTAGTTAAAAAATATTACACTTTTTTATCACTGTATTAATGTTATTACATAACATATTTATTTGTCTATTTCTTAAATTAAATAAAGAATTATATTTGGAATTAAAACAAACACTAATTTATTTTGATAACAGGTTTCAAATTATGAATAACAATAGTTTGTGACGTTGCAGTTATGGTGTTTTATCTATATGAAATTTAGTGCTTAAACATATCAGTAAATGAAATTGCATTGAGATGAAGTGGGGTTAATTGTCTGTGTTTTAAAGTTTAAAGCATTCTCTCTCTCTCTCTCTCTCTCTCTCTCTCTCTCTCTCTCTCTCTCTCAGTCTTGGATATCATTTCATAATTAAGCCAATCTAGAATTTTGTTCGAAAACTTCCTCGAATCAATACGTTTTACCCACAGACGCCTCCGGCTTTCCTTTTATATCTCACTTAGAGGTAACAGAAGAAAATAAGAGGAACTGAAGTAAAAAAAAAATTACTGCTAATAAAAGGACATATAGGTCAACCCAACTTGCAGCAGAATATTCAAAAATTTAAAAACCGCAGTTTTAAGCAAAAATATTTATTTTTCGGTTCAGATAAAAATATTTGAATGTTGCTGTAGGCATGAAAATGTAATGGAAATCGACTGAACATATCATGGGTTCAAGAAAGCAGACAACGGGCGTCAGATGGCATTCATTACAGACGGACTTTTGATATAATTGAACAAAAAAAATTAGCTACTTTCCAAATTACGCAAGAAAATATCTACAACCAATTCTATTGATCATTCATTATGACGTATACGGATACCAGGGCGTTAACATGCACAAGCAATACTTACATACAGTGAAGTATCCAAAAATTATATAAACGAATGTTAAAATTGAAGGCGGTTAGCAATAAACATGCCTAATTCAAACAATGAAAGACGAGAAGGAAAGATTATCGGTGCAGTTGCGATTGTCACCTCGGGATCAGTCAATTGTAACAGAAGATGACGTTGTTCCTACAGTTAAATTATTTAGCATATCCGTACAAACAATTCAGAATAATAGTAAAAATATTAACAAACTCATTTCTTTCATTCTCAATCTTTTTCGGAAAACCAAAGCCTAAGTTAAAAAAATTTATTCCCAACATTTTAGACTAACGTTGGCTTTGTTTACTTACATAGAAGGGAAAGGAAATGTTAAATTTTTGTTTGGAAAAGACTAAGGTTTTATTTTTTATAATTTTTTGTTACAGTATTCGTCTTGGAATTTAAAAAAAAGTGATGAAATTGAATCGAGATCTGATAGAAAAATGTGTTTCCAGTGGAGCAGGCGGAAAAATTGCAGCGGTTCGCAAAACGAGAAGATCCGCTCTTAATAATATTTCTTTTTGCAACTCAATATGCTTAGCAATAAGCAGTAAATGGAAAAGTGCTATCCCTTTTTAGAAATTACATCAAATTCAACATCATGTGTGGCTCACCAAAAGTATCGATTTTATCCGACCTTGCAGGCCATGATCATGGAACAATTCTTCTCTGATTAATAGATACAAACGCGAGCAAAAACGAAATTTAATTCGTGATTTTAATACTACTCCACTTAAGTAGACTGTTTCAGTTTGCTTTAACAATGAATTTTACTCACAATAGTTCCGTTTTACTGTTCAATATTTGAAGTTTTTCACGTTTAATGTACTTCCAGTATTGTTAACGTGGGTACTTAGTATCTACTCTTTTAATTAGGCAAGGATTATAAGTTATAGCGTTATAAATATTGTGCAATAATCGGCAGCGTTTGTATAAAAAGCAGAATAAATACAGTAAGCAACAAGATTTTAGTTGACTACTAAAACTATTTTTCTGGGTAAATATTTTTGACTCATCCACAAATCCGATTCAATGCGGCTTCTCTACCTACCATTCCGCACGACAGGACTGTGTTGCCGGTTTAGCATTCTTTCGCGCCTTAATCGACTATGTTACTAAACTTATTTATATACCATTGCATTTTTGAACAAATATCATTAAAATGTGGCCAGCAAGACGACAAGGGGAAATTAAAAAATAATACAAATTCACCTTAAGAAAATATATAAGTATATAATTTGAGCACATGAGTACTCAGATTAATTGAATTATTATGTTTAGAAATCGTGAGATGCGATATGGTGTGATGTAGGTTTCAGAAAAACATTTCTTTGTAAATCCCAGGCCCTGAAGATTATCTCAATAAAGATCGAAACGTTGGCACGATAAAGAAAACGTTTTTCTGAAACCTACATCACACCAGACCGCATCTCACGATTTCTCAATAAATATCGATTAACGGTCACTAATCACCACACATAAATTCTTATGATTTTGCAAATATATAATTTTTTCTATCAATTATATACACTCAAAGACAAAAAAAAGACACTCGTATTTTCTTCAAACTATTTGTATTTTTATCTTACTATTAATTATAACTTAATTCCTATTACTTATTTTAATGTAAACAAAATTAAACTAGCTAGAAAATCTATAAGTTTTAATAAAAAATGTTTAATTGTAATGGCTTCAAAGAAAATTCAACAATACACCCGAAAATCATTTCGTAGCGGAGTTCGTTTAACTAACTATTTATTACATACCGCATATGTTCTTTTATAATTATTAGTTTATATATTATATAATTATTAGATATAATTATATATTATATAAGTTTTGTTACATAACCTGTGAGACGTTCAAATTGTTGACAATATTTTGTCGATTTCCTTATTTCAGAAAGATCATGATATCCAATAATACAGAAAATGTGAGGATTAACTTTAATTTTCAAATCAAATATTCAAATAGTTTAATGAATTTATAGTTCTAGAAATTTTATTAAAAGAAGCTAGCAGCCGTAAAGGTTTATGTTCTTTGACATAAATACTTTACAAATCGTGAAAGGATTTCGCGGGTAATAAATGCTTTTACTGTTTCAACTATGGAGAAAGTTCGTAAAACTAGAACCTTCAATGTACAAAAAGTTTCATAAATTTGTTATGGATATATGTCGTTAATTAAACAATAGTTATAAATTCACTAATTTCGTGGTCCGCTTGACCAATTAATATATTATAATTAATTAAGAGATAAAAAAGTCACGAGCGGGATTCGAAATGAAAATGGGCAAAAAGCAGGGAAAATTCAAACTGTGCAGTTGAGATGGGAAGTTGATGCCTGAGTGGATCGAGGTCACGATAGCTCAAGTGGTAGAGCAGCGGCGTATCAAGCCGAAGATCGTGGGTTCGAATCCCGCTCGTGCCATTGACTTTTTTAATCTCAACTAAAAACCTTATTTAATTATAATAGTTATAAATAATTTAAAACAGAAACGACAATTTTAAAATAGTAATTATGTTTACGCAAAATGGAATATTGACCTGTAGTATTCGTTAAAAAAATATTTTTACGAAGCTTGTGGTTTTCTATTTATTTAAATACCACGTACCCATTCAAAACTAAAATAACACTCTTACAAAGGTAATAGGCTGTAATTTACTACAATTTTCCAATATATCCAGCTTCATTTTAATTATTTAATTCAACTAATTTACAAAATGGTGTCAAGGTAAGTGTTAACATTGTTTTTCTCCTAACCTAACTTTAACTATACAAAATATACGTTATTACATTTTTTGCTCAAAAATTGCTATTCCATACAAAATAAAATCGTTATGTTAAAATGGTAATGAAAAATTAATTTTCGTAGTCAACGAATCCTCAGTTGGGTTTTTATGAACAATTACAGACGATGTACTTGGAATCACAGATTAAAATTAACTTTTTTAAAACACTTAGAAGCCGTGAAAAAATATTTTACGCAATTTAAATATTATTTATATAAATTATTCAGAAATCGTGAGTTGCTGTCGGAAAACATTTTTCTGAAACCTACATCACACCTATCGCATCTCACGATTTCTGAATAATTATCGATTAACGGTCACTAATCACCATACATTATTTATATATAGTTTTCGTTTTATTGTACATGTATTTTAAGGTTATTCTATATGAATTCTTTTTTTAGGTAAGATAAGAAAATAATATACAGGATTATAGTAAATAAAATTAGCTGTATAAAAATTACAAAATCAAAAGGACACTGTCAGTAAAGTAGGACTTCATTACGCGGTTTTAAGCTCTTAAATCCGACTTTTTTCAACAAATGAAAAATAAAAATTTTTGAGCATGGATACGCCTGGGGCAATTTTTCTTCCTCCAAAGTCCATTGTTGAACTGAAAACATTCATAATCCCTCTGGATATCTGATGTCTACGTGTTACAGCATTTTAAAACGTGCAAAACTTTTTTGATCATACATTTTGTTTTTATTTCATTATTGCTGAGAATAATAAGGATAAAATTAACAAAAACTTCCGAACCATTGATTTTATATCTCCAATTACAATTTGTTTACCTAGGCAGCGTGATGCTATTGTATGAGTTGTAGTTCGCCATTTTCTTTTGAATGGCAAAAAAATTAATTTTTTTTATTATATGAAATATTTGTTCTCAGGAAGTTTGTGGCCCAAGAAACTACTATGACCTTTGTTTTTTTGTTAAACAAATATTTTCTCATGCTTTGCTACTTCGCTCTGTTTCAAAATAATCATGTATTGTAGGTATTTCATTATTTAATAATTTCTTTGCACGTAGATTGTGTTTTTTTATGTAGGTGAATATATTTTTACCTTTTTTTGGCGTAGTCATACAAAATTCTTTCTACTAGTTGTTCTCTTCGTATCATTATTAATCACTATTCCTGTAATTAAGCTTTTATAAAAATTTCTGTACAATGAAAACGTTCCTTTCCTAATATTTACATTGTATTGTCAAACTGAAAAACTTAATTTAATCCCACCAACGGTAAAGATTAGTAAAACTGTGTAACATTGACTTTAAAAAAACTTAAAATATACTGAAACAATAAGAAAATAATCAGTGCTATTCATTTTTTATGAAGAAATTTTAGAGCTAATAAGAAAAAATAAACACAAGACAATGTTATAAAAACGACTTTTGTTTTTAAGCAATATGGTTTATTTAATTATTCAAGAGGAAACAACAATCCTATAAAATTAAATATTAATTTAATCACAGTTCATTTACATTCTGGCCACGTTCAGGACCTTATTTTCCTCGTACCCATTCCCTCTCATTGTAGTGTACATTTTCATAAAAGCTTCTTTCTTACTACCACAATTAAACCATGTAACTGTGATCGTCAAACATTTGAAAAGGTAAAATGTCAAAATTTTAATAAAATATGCAATTCGGCAGAAATGCAATTGTAATTTAAAGATTTTTGTTGTTTACAAACATCGAAAGTCATACTTTCTGGTAAAAAAATCTAATATTTCTTTTCCCATTGTGCTATAATGATGCGGAATTATTTTCTTTATAAAAAAGTCGTTTAAAATCAAAAGTATTAGTATTGATATTCTAAATGTAATTTAACGTGAATAATATACGGATAAATGCGAATGATATGCTGTATCCCTGATGGTTATTTCTTCTTTGAAGGCTAAGCTGAGAAACTGAAGGATTTGTAAAAGAAGCTTTGAAAAAGTCGGTGTTACATTCTCAAGGATGAAAGGCATAGTAAATCAGAAACGGGCGCCTACTCTGTCGATATATCGACTTCTTCTTTGAGCAATTCGCGTGATAGAGCGGCCGAAATGGCAGTGGATGAATGGAAAAGGGAATGGAAATTCATCCCAATAATGGAAAGAGACAGGGATAATTGTACATAATTCTGTGGCAGAACGTGGCCGCTCCTTGGCCAAAACAAATTGTACTCTCTTTATAATCGACTTGTTTCTTCTTCGGGCCGCTTGGGAGGTGGAACCGGGTGAAATTACACGGCAATCCGGTTTAATGTCAAAGGCTCAATTATTCCAAGTGGGTCTCAATTTGTTGAGACGGACTTTATCCGTGCCAGCGTAACATCATCCTCCCCTTCACCAATTACGTCCAAGTATTACACATTACGCAACGAATCTTTGGTTTTATACGTACTTTTTTGAACAGAAGAACCAGAACGAGCTAGCAAAATATCACATTGCAAATTATTGACACAGCAGATATCACATTTCTAATGGTATAATCAAAGAAAAGATTAGTTTGAGTAAAAACAAAAATTATTTCATTTTACAATGTTTACTTTAATTAAATAATAATAAAAAAGTAAAAAAAGAGAGTTTGGAAATAAAGACAGACACAAATAAATAGAAAGATCGATATATAGGAAGAGAGATAGAGGAAGAGAGTGGAAAAGCGAGAGGGAGAGGAAGAGGAAGAGGAAGAGAGAGCGAGAGAGAGAGAGAGGGATAAATTTATAGTGAAAGTAGATAAATACTAACGAAAATGAACTGGAAAAAAATAGAGAATACAATGATTTTCAGCAAAACAAAAAGTGAGACTGATCGATTGATTAACGATTTATTTATTAATACACAAAAGTTAGGTTTCTAGGACCTTCCTTACACTTAACACGTAATTAAGATTATTCAGAAATCGTGAGATGCGGTCTGGTGTGACGTAGGTTTCAGAAAAGCATTTTCTTTATCGTGCTAACGATTCGAGCTTTATTGAGATCATCTTCAGGGCCAGGGATTTACAAATATTATTTACATTCAACAAATATATGTACGATATGGAAAAAGTGAATTTATACAATGTAAAAAAAATTATATTCAATGAAAGTATTTCTAATCACTCAAAGTGTTTGTTTTCTGTGTATATATTTTTTGCATTGTACAAATTCACTTTTTCCACATCCAAACAAAATTAAATAATAAGACTCTTAAAAATTAGATTAGAAACTCCTAGAATTGGTACATAATTTCACGATTGAAAAATGAAGTAAAATACTAATAAAATGATTATTAACGTTTTAGAAATTACGTCGAAAAGTATATAATGAAAAATTATAAATAAAAATAATAAATAAAAGTATATAATGTTAACTATGTAAATACTACTACCTAAAAAGTACGTAAAAAGTGAGAAAGAGAGAGAGAGAGAGAGAGAGAGAGAGAGAGAGAGAGAGAGAGAGAAAGAGAGAGAATTGTTAATAGATATACATATCAGAAAAAATAATATATTTCAAATCAATTAAATAAGAAAAAGAGGGGCTAGAGAGCAAGATAGATAGATAGATAGATAGATAGATAGATAGATAGATAGATAGATAGATAGAGAGAGAGAGAGAGAAAGAGAGAGAGAGGGACAGAGAGAGAGAGAGAGAGAGTGAGAGAGAGAGAGTGAGAAGGCAGAAAAAAGAAAAGAAATAAATTAATTAAAAATATCTTAGGTAGTAACTATTTACTTAGTTGTTGATTTATTATTAATTATTATTTTTCATACTTTGCATAAAAATGTTTGAGATTATGTTCATATATCTTGTAAAAAAACCAAAAATTTATTTGATATTTATATATAAATAGATATATTCGAACCAATATAAGAAGAATTATTTACAGTTGTAAATATTCCAAACTAATATTTCATAATGTGATAAATTTCACTATTTTATTAGACAATGCTTCATTTGATATGTAACCCTCGATGTTGAACGTAATTCAAACCCTGGCTTTGAATATGGATAATGAACATTGACAAAAGCCATTGCAGTTAAAGATTTTTTACATTATTGTCATTTGTATTCACATCGTATTAGTCAGCGTACAGAACCGACATGAGTTCATTTAAAGAACAGATCAATAAATTTCAGTCCCGCTGATTACGCGTCCAACATCCAAAATTATTCATCCAATGGCCCAGTATTCAACGGTCGGATGTGGTACTTCCTAATGATGTGGGTTATTAATTAAAGAGCGGATAGACAGGGCTGGAAAGCTGTCCCGGAAACAACGTTAATCGTTCTATAATTTCAAGCGGTAATAATATCAACAATAAAGGGGTATCGTCATAAAAAGGATTGAATAGTATATTTCCTATTAAAATAGAAATAAAGTGATTTAAGGATTTCATTATATTTAAAAAGATGGAATTCATTGTAAAGAAAACTTAGTAGAGTTGTAACGCAGGTGTGACTTTAGTATTTTAAAATAACATTTTTAACAATAAAAATAGTTTCTAATTTCGTTAAGCGCCTTTAACTAAAATTGTTTTGAACGGCAATAATAGCCGCCGGGTTAACACGTACTGACTGGATGAGGCCAAAGTTGCGTTTACTTTTGTGAAGACGTTCCAGGAAATGGGCCTACCTTATCTAAAGCTCGTTAGCGATACCGAGTCTTATCTACTTTCAGACCGGGGGAGTTTCAGAAGCTAGTGTCCTCTTGTGTTTTCTTTTGTCTTCTCAATGTGCAAGAGAAGAAGGGTTTTGCATCAAAGCTTGATTCAATTTCGAAAAATGCTTTTTTTTAACGCTTGTATTTCCTAACAAATCTAGTCGAGAAAAACCAACATCTCTTCTTCCGCACAGACTCACAAACACAATCTCTCTCTTTTTCTCTCTCACGCACACTCACAAATAAATCGTCTCTCCCTTTCTTCCCCCTTTCTCTTTTTCACCCACACACACACTCTCTCTCATTCTCTCTCCCCCTCAGTCACACCCACACACATTCTTTTTGTTTCTCTCTCTCTCCCTTTCCCTCTCACTCTCACTCTCACACTCTCTCTACTTCAGTCACACACAATTACAAATACACACACGCACATTCTTTCTCTCTCTCCCTTTCACTTTCCCCCTCTCGCACTCTCTCTCACACCCTTTCTCTTTCCCTCTCGGTCTCTCTCCTTTCCCCACTCTCCCTTTCTCTCTCTCCCTTTCCCTTTCCCTCTCTCTCTCACTCACACTGTCTCTCTCTCTCTCTCTCTCTCTCTCTCTCTCCCTCTCTCTCTCTCTCTCTCTGTCTCCTTCAGTCACACAGACACAGACACACACAGAAAAAAAAATTACAAATACACACACGCACATTCTCTCTCTCTCTCTCTCTCTCTCTCTCTCTCTCTCTCTCTCTCTCTCTCTCTCTCTCTCTCTCTCTCTCTCTCTCTCTCTCTCTCTCTCCCTTTCCCCCTCTCTCGCTCACTCTTTCCTCTCTCTCTCCCTCTCTCCTTCTTCTCTTTTCCTCTCTCTCCTTCAGTCACACACACACAATTACAAATACACACACGCAAATTCTCTTTCTCTTTCTCCCTTTCCCCCCTCTCTCACTCACTCTCTCCTCTCTCTCCCTCTCTCCTTCTTCTTTCTCCCTCTCTCTCCTTCAGTCACACACGCACAATTACAAATACACCCACGCACATTCTCTCTCTCTCTCTCTCTCTCTCTCTCTCTCTCTCTCGCTCTCTCTCTCTCTCTCCTTCAGTCTCACACACACACAATTACAAATACCTACAAGCACATTCTCTCTCTCTTTCTCTCTCTCTCTCTCTCTCTCTCTCTCTATATATATATATATATATATATATATATCCCCTCTCTCTGTCTGTCTCTCTCTCCTCTCTCTCGCTTTCTCTCTCTCCTCTCTCTCTCTCTCTCTCTCTCTCTCTCTCTCTCTCACACACACACTCTATAAATTTGCTCTCTATTCTACCAACTTGCGCCTATATTTGTGTGATTTTTTTAAAAATAAAAGGTCATTCCTTCCATTAATTCAATCTCTTGCCTCCTCTCTCTCCTCTCTCTTTTTCTCTGTCTCTCTCGCTCTCTCACAACTACCTCTCTCTTCCCCTCTTTGTCTCTTTTTTCCAATTAATGTTTATAAATAGAGGTTTCACTCTTTATTAGCCTGCTTATGTACAGGTAAGGTCTTATATTCCTTATCCTCTCAAGTAGTTTATTTATTTTTTAAAGTATTTTTATATCCGCTTAATAACACATTAAAAAGTTTGTTGATTTTATAAGAGCATTTTTGATCATTATATTTATTCTAAAATGGTCATAGTCACTAAATACATTACGACGGGATTAAAAATTATATATGACTTTCTCTTCGTAATTAAGTAAATTCGTTTTTCAAATTATAATGTGTAAAATTATTCCCTCATGAAGAAATGAAGCCAATTTTGTTAAAAAGACTCAAAGGGCTCAAGGACTTAATTAGAACGAAATCACTTGGCTAGAAATAAATCCGTCCGAATGGGCTAAGGATTCAGGAAGGGGAGCGGTTTGTAAATCAGCAAAGCCATGTTTACCGGCCGTTTGTTGGGTCTGCTTTGTAGTTAGGGGCGCGCGGGCGAGAGGGAAATGGGCGAAGTAGGTGAGAGAGAGTAGAAACGGCCAACTTGAAATGGAGATAGCACAGTTTCTGTCATGACTTAACTAAACAGACCTGAACATCGATACGTTTTATCAACAAGGCTTCAGACATAATCTTCGATCAACACGCCATTTCCTAAAGACGACTGTGCAGTATATCGGTAAATTGTTTTAACGTTTAAATTTAAATGTAAGGGGCACTTACGGTTAATGGAGATACACCTGACGATATGAAAATACTTTATTTTAATATTTCAATTAAAAGACAATAGGCAACAGCAGATTATCTATTAGCAAGTGAATAAAATTTGAAATCAATAGTTCGCTTAATAGCTATTGGGTGTTGCCTTCTGACATGTAATTACATACTATTCTTTTATTGTTGTAAAAATTGGTTTTTGTATACATTTTAAATCAAATTGTTTCAGACTCAATTACAGACATACTGACATTTGGAGTAAGGCTTTTTGCTAGTTTTCCCATTTAGTTGATATTTGTAGAAAAAATCTCTGTGCATTTTATCTCGTCATTTAAAGTTTTTTATTCTTTGTTAGTAAATGTAGGGCCTAGAGCAAAATACTCAAAAGCTCAAAAGGGAGAGAGAGTAAACGATTGTGAACGGTAAATAAACAGGTTATTTATTTTATTAATCCAGTAAAGCGTAGTAACAAAGATCAAGACAAATATACAGGGTGGCCCCAATCGATTCAGCCAAATTTCGAGATCTTATAGGAAATTGAATGCTGAGTAAAAAAGGTCCTATGAACCTGTGTCGGCAAACCCTTCAGTTCCGAGCTACAGGCAAAAAACTATGAAAAATCACGTTTTTTGACCTTATTCGTGAAATGTTTAGTAAATCGTTAGCCTGAACGTGAAAAAGCTCGAAACAATATCTGTAGAAGATTAATTTCTGCGTCGAACGAGATTAAAACCAGCTTGATCGGCCGAAAATTTCATTTTTGGCGATTTTTCGAAGTTAAAAGGTGAAGGAGTACACAAAATTCACCATTTCTTACATTTTTATCGAAAATTCACATATCGAACACCCTATCAAAAAATTCCTGATATTGATGATATTCCTGATTGATAGGGTGTTCAATTCAAACACGTTTCTCCAAAATTAAAGATCCCACACCAATAACAAATAAATCTGACGTAATCTACAAAATCAATTGTTTAAACTGTCCGGAAACTTACATCGGTCTTACATCCCAATATCTGGGCAAGAGAGTAAAGCGACATATCTATGATTGCAAAAAACCCAAGCAAAATCCTACAGCACTCGCTACCCACCATTTTGAACACAAACACAATTTCGACTTCAACAATCCAAAAATATTACACACAGAACAAAACAAACATAAACGTAAATTTTAGAAATGGTTTACATCAACCGAGATATACACAGCATCAATTACAGAACAGATACATGTAAACTCAGTCGCAGCTACACCAATATCATCAATCAAATTCAACATAGATAACATACGTAATCATCACATCACATTCCACAGATCAAACATTTTCACATAGTCTGATTTTTCAACAATTTACCTTTTACTATTTATCCCCGTCTATATAATCCTGATAGGATAATCTGGCCGAACAATTAACAACGTTTTTTCCTTCGTCGGCTCTTTTCACCTCAAAGAAGCCGACGCCTTATACAATAATGTCTTTTCTATACCGACATCCTTCCCCACCCCTTCAAAATCCAAAGTATATAAACTTAAAACAGCAATATCTCACTGGCACTCTCAACACGACACGCAAGAATTGCTCAATTACACAGAAAACAAACACTATGAGTGAGTAGAAATACTTAGATTGAATGTATAAAAAATATACTTTGCATTGTATAAATTCACTTTTCCACATCCAAAATGTAATTGTTATATGTAAACAATGTTTGTAAATCCCAGGCCCTGAAGATGATCTCAATAAAGATCGAAACGTTGGCACGATAAAGAAAATGTTTTTCTGAAACCTACATCACACCATACCGCATCTCACGATTTCTAAACATTATAATTCAATCAATCTGAGTACTCATGTGCTCAAATTATATACTTATATATTTTCTTAAAGTGAATTTGTATTATTTTTTACTTTCCCTTGTCGTCTTGCTGGCCACATTTTAATGATATTTGTTCAAAAATGCAATGGCATATAAATAAGTTTAGTAACATAGTCGATTAAGGCGCGAAAGAATGCTAAACTGGCAACACAGTCATGTCGTGCGGAATGGTAGGTAGAGACGTCGCATTGAATCGGATTTGTGGATACGAGTCAAAAATATTTACTCAGAAAAATAGTTTTAGTAGTCAACTAAAATCTTGTTGCTTACTGTATTTATTCTTATTTGTATTTATTAATCAGAGAAGAATTGTTCCATGATCATTGCCAGCAAGGTCGGATAAAATCGATACTTTTGGTGAGCCACACATGATGTTGAATTTGATGCAATTTCTAAAAAGGGATAGCACTTTTCCATTTACTGCTTATTGCCGCGGTAGCCGAGTGGTTAGCATGAGAGACTCTCACGCCGCGGTCGTGGGTTCGATTCCCACCGTCGCCTCTGGCACTTTTTTCCCGATAACCCCCAATTTGAACAACATATATAAGAATTCGTCATGGCTAATATGCAAAGATCATAAAGCAAAAAAAAAGTGAGAGAGATAGAGGGAAAGAAAAGAAGAAAGTGTAAAGAAAATCTTACAAATTTTCTCAAATTCTCAGGTAGATTGCAGATTGTGTAAAAGTCAACGTAAATTAACGTGGCACTTGTTAGAAAAAAATAGTCTTGTCGAATTACTTTCTTTTTAGATTAAAATATCCAACAGTAATTTATATAGATTAAAAATAAATTGGGATTGTAATTGCATAGTTGACCAAAATTAGCTAAATCTTTTTTCTTTTGACTTTTTTTAAAAAATGCTGAAAATTTAAATAGCGAACAATTAACAAAAATACCGGTTGTACTAATCGAGGGTTTTGAATTAAAGTTCAGAATTACTAACAAGTCATAAACGAATTCGCTTCGAACTTCTATCGTGTCAACTTTTTAATGATCCAGTAATAAAGCCTACTGGAGTTCTCCGACTCTACTTGCATTTAAGGCAGTAGTAAATATAATAAAAAGAAACCTCAATGGGGGTTCCCCGGTTTATTCAGCATCCCCCGGCTCTCCCCTGGAAGATCCAGGTCTAAATTTGCATCCCAATGTCCTTTCGTCGTCTTCTTCTATTCCAGTCTTAATTAAGCCTTACATTGAACCACCTTAACGGCCAGGGACGGAATTAGGTCATTTCATGGCAGAATCCCCTGAAATCTCCTTGGTTTCCTGAACTGAAAAGAAATGGTTATGTTCGCCGAATAGGACCATGTTTAATTTTTTTTAGCAGTAAAAAAATCATAAAAGCATATTTTGTGTGCGTATAGCAAATAGTAAGAGCCTTGTTTAGATTTATAAGTTTATTTAAATAGGGTAGCAATTTTAGATGTCTGTTTTCATTTCAACTAGATTTACGTGGACAACAAATGACTCGAGCTTATACCTTGAACCTCTATTTAATTAAATTGCTTGTCTAGAAACTACAATCCTCTCAAAACGGTCTTAGCTAGCAAGGCACGCACATTAAAATACGGAGGAGTGCACCGTGTATAAAATAGGTTTGCCAACTTTCTCTATGCTTTGTTTAAAACAGCTGAACCTGACAAAACTTAATATTTGTTCTACAGTTGGCACAACTCGCGAATTAAGCTCTCCGGACTAAACTCCTTACAAAATTAAGTGATTATTCGGAGATATATTATTAATAAGGTGTTGAATCATTATATTAATTTACAGAGGTACATTCGTACTTATTTAAGGAACATCGTTTTCGTAACGAAATTAACTCAATTGAAATTACAATTAAAATATAAATAAAATTCATAATTATATATATATATATATATATATATATATATATATATATATAACGTAACCTTTCTTGACACAGTCCAAGTTTTGATCGAGTTTGGCACCCGGGCTTGTTTTACCTAGTTACCTCACTGACCGATTTTCTCTGCATATGTATTATTCGTATGAGGTGTTCCTCAGGGTAGCGTTTTGGCCCCCACACTATACCAGGTGTTCACAGCTCACATTTCTTCCCGAAACCACCACATTCAGATTTGTAAACGATACAGCAATTCACTCTAGCAACTCCGACCTTGTCATTTCCACTCGAAACCTCCAACAACACCTCGTACTACTAGAGTCTTGGTGTAAAAAGTAAAGGATAAAATATTACTTCACTAATTTCGTGGTCTGCTTGACCAATTAATTAAGGTTTTTAGTTGCAACAAAAAAGTCAATGGCACGAGCGGGATCTCAACTAAGAACCTTAATTAATTGTAATATATTAATTGGTCAAGCAGACCAAGAAATTAGTGAATTTAATGAATTAAAATGAAGTATACTTCACTAAAGCTCTCCGTGGCCATTTCATTTGTTGCCAAGAATCCAATCCGATTACACGACATTTGAAAAATGGCAAAAAGGAGGGAAAATTCAAAAGGTGCGGTTGAGGTGGGAGGTTAGTGTCCGAGTGGATCGAGGTCACGCTAACTCAAGTGGTAGAGCAGCGGCGTATCAAGCCGAAGATCGTGGGTTCGTATCCCGCTCGTGCCATTGACTTTTTTTATCTCAAGTAAAAACCTTAATTAATTATAAAATATAACACCGACAAATCCACCCACAAAAATTCACTCTCCGTAAAAGATTTCCCATCAGTTTTTTTAAATACTATTCACCTCCCAACTGCGGACAAGGTGCGGTACCTCGGACTGTACATCGACAAATGCTCGACGTGGAATCCTCACCCACGACTGAAACATCAGATCGTTATGACTCGACATAGAGCACGACATCTTGACAAATGTTCTAATTTACCTCTCAAAAATAAAAGGCTGCTTTACAATACCATAGTTAAGCCGGTATGGATTTACGGACTGGAAGTGTGGGGTTCAGCCAAACATTCCAACATCCACCGTATTCAAACGGCCCAGTACTTAATACTACGAAAAATACTAGATGCTCCATTTTATGTATCGACTACATATACAGACATACATATCCCTTTCGTTCATGATGAAATCCATGCCCGTTATCTTAAATTTCATAAAAACCTCCGAACTACTGTTAATCAGCACATCAGAAACCTCGCATGCCGACAAATCCCCCCCAAACCCTCCCCGGCGACTGAAGAGACAATGGCCGCGCGATCTCCTAGGAAGTGATGGTGATGATAGTGAAAGTGATAATGCCACAAGTATCAATTATACAGACAATATTTTAGTATCATTGGAGTAATATCAATGGGTATTTTCTCCACTCTTGTTTTTAATTTTGTACATATTGCCTTCCTTATCTTCCAAATTTTATCATGAGTAGAACTAACATTTTCAACGTCATTTATACGTCAGATAAGTTGATTTTCTAGAAGAAAAATGTGTCTTTAATTTAAATATAAAAAGTTTAATCAGTTGTAGAATGATTTTTCCCTTCAAAAAGTAGTTTCTTAGGCATTAGCTATAAGCGAAAACTAATCAAAAGTTAATAGAAAAGTTTGTGAGACTCCGGATAGGGATCAGAATATTATAGCAAGTCAATTTGCCTGTTGATACCGAAAATTTTTCTGGATGAACGGTACAACGGTCTGATATTTAAAAAAAATCCTACCCTTAGATCCTTAACTCCGTTTAGTACTTTTTTTAATTAAAAAATCGTTTGAAAGGGGAATCCAGGAATGAACTTTTAATAAGCCGTTTTTAACAAATCCCCAGCTACTGAACATGATTTTGTAGTTGTTTTGATTGTTCAACATTAACACACCCACAGCCGCAGGTTTATTGAATTGTAATAATAATAAAGTGGGAAGTTGTCCAGCTTTCAAAAGCTGAGGTCATCGCCGGCCCTCTGCGTGTTTTCCTTCTTTTTATCTTCTTTCGTTCATATTTTGTTGTCAACTGCAGCCATTTGAGGGTCTTGATCTGGTTACTGGCTCTTTGATTTCAAATATATACTACGTTGATATTATAGAATGCTATTCTCTCGTTTGTACCTCAGGTTTTCAAATACAGAATAGAAACAAAACATACAATACATATGTATATACATCACCACAAACATAGATGTCTGGACACTCACTTCCCCAGAGTACTCGATATTCCTCAGGGCGGGGTTGAACCCGCCCACTCTCGCTAATAAGTTACTTTTACTCTCCAGACGTCGTACACTCACCCCAGTGTACTCGATATTCCTCGGGGCGGGGTTATAAGCAACCTCTTCCTTTCACACTAATAAATTACATTCATGACAGTAAATTAACCCAAACACAACACTCGATAGAAACATAGAGGTCTGGTCACATTCACTCCACCAGAGTACTCGATATTCCTCGGGGCGGGGTTGAACCCGCCCACTCTCGCTAATAAGTTACTTTTACTCTCCAGACGTCGTACACTCACCCCAGAGTCCTCGATATTCCTCGGGGCGGGGTTAAATCACCACTTTCTTTCATGCTTATAAATTAAATTCATTCCAATAAATTAACATAAAGTCAAGCACAGACACAACACAAACACAAAACTATATACATTTAAAAATCCCTATAGCTCTGAGGTACCGGAACAGCGATCTGTGCCCGCTGCCGTGCTTCAAGATATGCACAGGTCCGATGATATGCCAAAATATTTTCTATATACATCAAGCCTTCTACAATTGAAGAGGTGCTCGACCGTTTTTCTCTCCTTGTAGAACGGCCACCTACGCGGTCGCTTTCCGGCCAGAAGGTGCCCGTGCGTTATTCTTGTATGACCTATGCGTATTCTTGTCAGTATGGCCTTTTCCCTTTTCGAACCGTTCCCGTGTACCAGGGACCGACTTCTTTCTTATTAAAGTGTAATAAAGTATAAATAGATCCTACAACAGCTACTTATAAATATAGTAAAAGGATGGCGGCGGTATTAAAATTCAGCCGTATTACAATAACTGACATGACTAAAACTATCTTTGACTTCTCAGACAAAATACCAGACTATGAAAACCCAATCAGTATAATTATTCAAAAGAGAGCTAAATTGAAAGTTTAAGTTCTTCTATGATATAAAGATGGGAAATGAAACATGATTGAACATGAAAACATACTACCAGATAATCAGGCAGGTCTTTAAGTTCCTCCAGCTGACGAAATCAACTCATAGAATTGCCTTAATTCACTAAACAAACCTAGAATCTACAGTTTAACGCCACTACGTTCCAGATCATGGGGAAAATACCGCAATGATGCGCCCGTAGTGTAGTTTTAAGGGGAGCTTCAGATAAGTGCATATTGTACATCCCTTTTGTGACATCAACAGGAACCGTAAGCGAACGATGAAAAAAAATCTTAATAACAACCAAATAGGAAAAAGTTGAAATCGTACTCTATAGAAAGGAATTAATTAATTTTAAAAATACCATTTTAAAAATGAGACTACTTTTTTAACATTCGATCGATAAATTATAAAATATAGACATATGTTTATACGATTCGGCGGTGCGGACCGGGGAGGGCTCAGCCTTCCTCGTATGTACCGACTCTCTGAGTGCTGTCTGGACTATACGCGACATGTTTTCTGTGGACCCTCTCGTCGTGCTCTTGTTAGAGAAATACGCGGAGCTGGAGCCTCTCGAAAAAAAGGTGGTTGTTGTCTGGATTACCGGACACGTCGAACTGGAGGGTAACGAACGCGCGGACGAGGCGGCGAAAGCCGGTACGTCCCACCCTCCTGATCGGACCATCGCGATCAGGAACCCTGACGCTAGACACGCAATAAAAAATATGATAAAAAAAAGATATCAGCGTCAGTGGGCGGGGTCGTCGGAGAGGCTCTTACGAGTCAAGAGCACGACCAGTAAATGGCCCTCAGAGAGCCTGAGCAGGAGACGAGGGATCGACCTCACTCGACTGAGGATTGGCCATACGCGGTTGACACATGGGCACCTGCTTTTGGGCCAAAGCCCGCGCACGTGCCCCTTATGCAGAGAAAGGTTGCTCGAAGTGTCCCACATAATAGAGGCGTGTCATGCCTTGGCTCCATACAGAGAGCGTGTAGGCATGCCGCATGACTTAAGAAGAGTTCTCGAACACGGTAGCGAGTTTCAGAGTCCCCAGTTCCGCTTTTTAGGGGAAATTGTTTTTTTTATTGTATATAATATGTCTTATGCGTTGTATCTATATGTTTTGTCTGAGTGCATGTATTTATTAGCGTGAATGGCGAGGGGTGAGGGTTAAATATAACGCCATCACCGCCCCTCGAACGTAGAGAGCGTATGAGTGTGTGTTCGGGGTCGATGGCGGAATATTTATAAAAGTACTCCATCGACCCCAATCTTGATTAGTTTGAGTATAGGTCGGTGGAGGAATATCAAGTACTCCACCAACCAAACAGAATGAGTGTACTGGATAGATGTATTTATGTGTATGAATGGATTTATTTGTATGAATGTAGTGTTTGAAAGGGTAAATAGAATATAGACTTAGTTGGGGGCTGAAATGACCTAGATGTCGGAAGCCCCAGTCAAAAAAAAAGAAGAAAAAAAATACTATAAAATACACAGAGGCGTCGGTGCCCGCAGCAGTTAAGATGTTGGCACGGCGCACATCACCGTAAGTTAAAGGGGCATGGTTCGAATGTAGGGCCGCTCGATTGGACATACTTACAAAATTTAAAAAAATAAAAAATAAATAAACAGTCTGCCAAGTTCCCCAGTTAATCAATTTAATTATTCTGGTTAATTTTGCATATAATTGATTTATAATTTTCTAACCTTTTTAAACCAACGCTTAGTCAAACATATCGAGTCGTTAATAATTCAAAATAATAAATTGTCGACGTTTCGCTTGTATTCTTTTTTAAAAATAAAATATACTGTGAGTGATGATCACTAAACTAAAATAATTGAAAAAGCGTAAAAACGTGTATGTGAAGATAATTCCATCAAAACGACTATAATAATAGTATTTTTACACGTTCATATAACCTTTTATTAAATATTATTTATTTATCATGTCAGAAAAACACCATTTGTCTGTGCCTTAATTTACAGCATCAGCAGATTAAACCTAATGCATCAGCACCCCACACTGGAGGAAAGTTCTGGACTTTATTCAGAAATCAAATAAAAATATTGGGAAATAGTAGGGTCTTGGATGTGCATTTCATTGCCAGCCACCCATATCCCCCCCAGGCTATGTCATCGATCGGAAAGTCATTCCTGCATCCCTGCTTACGTTGCGGAGGTCCCTGGTATTTTCTATTTTCTCACTTGTTTGTGTAACATTTAAATAGGAATGTTTTTGTGGGTTAAGAAGAATTGTTGACCGCCCTAAGGGCAAATCATATTGATTTTTAACCGGTTGTTTAAAAAAAAAACCTTTTCGCCGTTCGTATAAATGTATAGAGGGTATTTTAAGTAACTTAAAAAACTAACACTTATATTTTATTGTTATGGCAGCATTAAATAAACATTTTGTTTTGGATTTGTAAGGAGTGGTCAATAATGAGTTAAGTCAGAAAATCACCTTTTTCATTTTTTTGCCGACGATTCGACCTTTACAACCTGCAAAAAGTGCCCTGAAGATGACCCGAACAAAGGTCGAAACGTCGGCTAAAATATGAAAAAAGTGTTTTTCCAAACTACCCCATTCTTGATCGTTCCTCACAAATCCAACGAATTATTTAAAAAACCGGTGACTAAAAAAACACTCATTAAATAAAATATGCAAAGACAAATATTAGATTAAAAAATTACATAAAAAGAGAAACTGAAAGGGTTTTCCCACACAGTAATATTGATTATTTTTGCCACATGATAGATAATGTTCAGACTATATAATTTGTCCCAAGTAATTTCATTACTAACGATGAAAACAAATTTATGTTTGAATAGCAAGATGGACGCTCTCCTCAATTCTCAATACGGGTAGATATGGCGGAATTGAAGAAACAAGAGACCCCCCTCCCATATGTATTCAAAGCTAAATTCCTAGCCCTCAAAATAGAATACAGTGAAGGAAGCTTCATTTATACAGATGGTTCTAGGGTCAGTGAGGGGGTCGGCAGCGCAGTATGCTGGGAAAATAAGCTAAAACAATTCCTTTCCCAAAGGCTGCAAGTATCTTTACAGCAGAGTTTACCGCCATATCATCGCGCTGAGTGAAACTGAACACATTGTGTGCAACCAATATGTCATATGCACCGACTCACTCAGTGCGGTCTTAGCCGTCCGTAATATCTTCACCATGGACCCACTAATCCAGGCAATACAAGAGAAAATCAGGGAAATACACGAACAAAGAAATCAGGTAGTTATTGCCTGGATACCGGGCCATGTAGGCATAGAAGGTAATGAAAATGCCGATCAAGTTGCCATACGAGCAGGGATAATGCCACATGACCCGGAAACTCCCGTGAGCCCAGCGGATGTCAAAAAATATATGAATGATCTTTGCTGGAAAGATTGGCAGAACCGATGGGACAAAATGACCGAGAAATTAAAAGAACTAAAACAGTCGGTCAAACCGTGTGCAATGGATAGTATCAGCAAAACAGAGAGAATAATGTTGACCCAACTGCCAATAGGCCACACTAGACTGACGCATGGTCTTCTCTTGGCGATAAAAAGTCCACGGAGATGCCTATTGTGCGGCGCGCAAATAATTGTGAAGCATTTACTAACCGAATGCGAACTATTGGCGCCGCACAGAACAAAGTCTGGCCTTTCCTCGAGTTATAAAGAGGTTTTACAACACAGCAATGACAACTGCAATCAAGTAATCGAATATCTGAAGCAAATAAATGCATATGGTCGCCTTTAATGCTTCTCCACACGTGATTTCGTTTTCCCTTCCTGAAGTGAGTGTATTTATTGGCGAGAATGTGTGAGTGTATGGGTGGGTAGTGCTCGGAATATCGAGTACACCACAGACCCACCAAACGGTAGATATCTCTTTGTGTGTTTTGGGTAGAATGAATGTATTTATTGGCGCGAAAGTGAGTGTGTATGGGTGGTTTGTGCAGGAATATCGCGTACTCCACAGACCCACCGATTGAGGTTAGTATTAGGCTATAATATCTTTTAGAATGAATGGGCGGAAGCACTGTTGTAATATTAAATGCGCCAGTAGCTCCGCATTTTTTATATTTGTAAATACAAAATGATTGGTTACTGTTTGAGTGAATGTATTTATTAGTGCGATAGTAGTGTATGCATGGGTGGGTCTATGGAGGAATATCAAGTACGCCATAAACCCTCCATCCTAGATTTTTGCCACATAATAGATAACGTTCAGGTTATATAATTTGACCCACGTAATTTCATTACTAACGATGACAACAAATTTATGTTTGAATAGCAAGATCTATAAAAACAAATTAATAAAATATATAGTGATCAGGTTATACATTTAATGTAAAACTCGAAAATGGGATATTTATAATTATAATTAACAATTATAATTATTAATTAAGATAATTCTAATTAACAATTATAATTATTAATTAATATAATTATAATTATATTTTTATCGTAACTTTTTATATTTTAAATGTTTATACTTTTGTTACGGTAAAACAAGGTAAACAAATATCAATTTGTTTAATTGTAACAACACAGATAATTTAAATGCTGAACATGATTTAAATTACGTAAATTTATTTTACTTCGAAATACACGATGTTTATTAACAAAAGGTGTTCTGTTCAAAAAAATATAATTTGGAAACTGGCTAATTGCAAACTTGTGTAGAATAAAAAACAGACATACATTGTTTTTAACTCTCATTATATAAAAAATAAATGCAAATCTCATATCCGCCAAACAATCCTTGGTTAAATGAATAAAAAGTTTTGAGACCTTCATTATATATTGATCTAAAAGCTCATCCACCCTCGTCCGTTTAAAATTCAGTCTACCTTAAACCACCCCCTTTCGGATTGATTATGTGATGTAACCAAGGGATTACGGCAATATTTTTTTTTATGGTTATGAATTTTATAAGTTTAAATATTACAATTGAGCTCCATTAAAATCCAGATGGTTATTCAAATTACAACATACAGTAAAGTATAGATTATGAGTGTGTTTCGTATTGCAAAACCTTGGTGGGTTATTTTATGTTTTGTCATTAATGTTATTAAATCCGGAAACCCCTGGTGGAGTAATAAAGTCGGGTGCCCGGTGGTGCGTGCGAGGCGACAATAATTCCGGAAAATTACAGGTTTTAACTTGAGTAATTTCTCGTTGAGGAAGATTTACCGAGTCGTCTTGCTACATTTACAGTTTCGTAACTTTTTTGTTTTCTTCTTGCAGACAAAGCCCCTTCGGAAGCGACGTTCCGGGGAGTCGAGTATCTCTACTACGACCTGAGCAGGACCGGCGGGGAGCCGATCGTATCGACGCAGGATTCCGTCTCGCTGTATTTCAAGACAAGACATCCGTCCGGCCTACTCTTTCATACAGGTTGGTGAAATCTGATTCAAAATAATATCATTATTATTATTGACACAACAATAGAAAAACAGTTTTATTGTTTGAATTAATTCAAATAATTAAGGTTTAAAGTTAAGATAAAAAAGTCAGTGTCATTTGTCGCCGAGAATCCAATCCGATTACACGACATTTGAAAAATGGCGAAAAGGAGGGAAAATTCAAAAGATGGGGTTGAGATGGGAAGTTAGTGCCCGAGTGGACCGAAGTCACGATATCTCAAGTCTTAGAGTAGCGGCGTATCAAGCCGAAGGTCGTGGGTTCGAATCCCGCTCGTCACACTGATTTTTTTATCTCAACTTAAAACCTTAATTAATTGAATGTTATTAATTAGTTAAGCGGACCAAGAAAAATAGTGAATTTAATTGATTAAAATTTGAACATTTGAAAAATGGCAAAAAGTAAGGGAAAATTCAAAAGGTGGTGTTGAGATGGGAAGTTAGTCCCCGAGGGGATCGAAGTCACGATAGCTCAAGTGGTAGAGCAGCGGCGTATCAAGCCGAAGGTCGTGGGCTCGAAGCCCGCTAGTGACACTGACTTTTTTATCTCAACTTAAAACCTTAATTAATTGAATGTTATTAATTGGTCAAGCGGACCACGAAAAATCGTGAATGAGTTTGAATTAATACTTAAAAAATATCAACATGTTGTATTCGTTATAGGGGGGATATCCCTCCCTACCTCTCACCTTTTTTAATATTTTTTCTTCTTTTTATTGATTTTTAACACAATTGATTTTAAAACAATTACAATAATAAAAATGTTGCAAAAACTAAACAGTTGATACGACATGAGTGAAGTACTCGCCCAGTGATGCGGCTTTTATAAAAGAAATAATTGACTTCAATTTATTGACATTTTTCATTACTATGTTGGGAATCACGTGGCAATCGGCGTTTCAGTCAACAGGGAGGATTATCTGGAAAGTTAGTGGAACTGAGCTTACGGACGAAGTCATTCGGTTGTGTAGAACGTGATTGATGGATTTTTTTGTAATAGGCCTTCGCTAAGTCTGAAATAAAGTGAATATTTAAATCTCGGTGAAGAGTTACTTTTGATATATAAAATGTAGGGTTAACAATTTTTTGCAGGAATTGGATTTGAATCTAGGGATCCGATGAAAGTTTGAATGCTTTGTTGATCCCCAGAGTTCGGTACCATAAATCCACATAGGTCTGTATATAGACATAATAGACTAAGATAGATATATTGTTGACCCAGTTTATATCCTACAAAAAATGTCTAAAAATGTTATACAATGTTTTTTCAAATATACATCACAATTATTATGAGAGGAAATAGGAGTTCATAGCATACATTAAATCTATAAATCTATGTGACAAATATGTATATTATAATACGAAGAAAAAGATAAATTTATTTTTGTTACAAGAGGAATTGCATATAGAATCAACTTACCGATGATAAAAAAAATATATTAGCCAAAATTCACCAAATTACAGAGCAAGTAAATAAATTATTCTCTAGCCTATCTCTCGTTCATTTCAGTGTCTATAGAAAAAGAATTAACAAAATGCTATAGGAAGTAAATTGTAAATAATTTCCATATCATTTCATTAATTTAACTTCTTACCTACTTACACACCTATAATAGTAAAATTAAAGTATACAATAAATTAACAAATGCAAAACCTTGTACTCGAGCAAACATTTAAATATAGGATATAAAGAGTTTACTATATTGTAAACAATAATGGACAATAAGGAAATATTAATCTTAACTTAATCTTTAAATTAAGGGGGCTGATTATTCTCCGATAGTCTTATTCAAATAACACTATTTCGGCCTCAACAGTTTAACTTATGATTTCTCCTTCTCGAAGGTGGGATAATAGGTCATCTCAAAAAAACAACAACCAGTTTTTCTTTCAATCCATAACGTTTCGGATTTATTTTAATCCTTCCTCAGGTGAGTTAACGCAGTGGTTGAAACAGTGGTCGTCAGTCATTAATATTTCGTAACAGTTTATTTTAAAAAAAAGAGCCAGTGTGGTACATATTTAAGTCTTTCAGACTCCGAACAAGCGTTTTAATATTTTGTTTTGAGTTGATTTTATTTTGACGAATGTAATAAAAATAATGATTTTAACGAAACCTTGGTGACTTGTTAAAACTATTTTCTTGAGAGCTCAGCTGTTTACTTATAATGTGTTAATTAAAACCGGCACAATTTAAATGTATTATTTCACCGCAGCACACGTCCGAGGGAAGATTCAGTTCAACAATCACGTCGCTTTGTTTAATGGACTGCCATGGAGTCTAAAACCGCTATCATTAGTCTTTAAACCGCCCAATAATTCATAGTAGAAACAGGCTTTATCATCGCCACACCAGACGATTCTCATTAATAGGTGCAATGGGCTTGCAATTAGATTTCTGACGATCAATTTTCCGTTTAATTACAACTCGTATGTCGGTTTCCGTCCAAATTCGAATCTGAAATGTATACTGGAGAACACGAACTGTTTTACTATATATTTTTTTACATTATAAAACAAAAATATTTCCGCTCAATAACGCTAATTTAACAAAAATATTTACTCAAGAAATCAAGGAAAGTTAACTGCATAGTTATTTTTATAGTTACAAAAAGGTGGGTTTTTCTATTCATGCTAGACCTTGTTGATCAGGGCGTACAAGCTGATTGCTGTTAATGGAAGCTACATCAGAGCAAATATTTATCTTTACTTCCATTTCGGCGTAGATTTTAATACACATTGTATACGAATAATTGATTCTTACTTTGATTCAAGGCAGTCTTTGAGTTGACAACTTTCGTATAATTACTTGAAGATAAATATTTTCATTAATGATAATAACGGCTAAACACCTTTTACAATCAATTCCGGAATGAATACTAAACACAAACTCGAAAGCCTGGATAATAAAAAATTATGGACAACTTCAATGGGAAATTATTTTAAGTTGATCTTCGAACCCCAAGAATCATTCAAGTTTAATTTAAACTGGACAATTAAATTTTAGGTGAAAGCCAAACAAAGCACAAAATCAGTTGTAATCAATAAATGTACTTGTATTTTATAATAGTATTAATTATAGCGGGCCAAGTTTACAAATTTAATAAAAAAGCCGCTTAGAAAATAAATAAAAACTTTATTTCTGACAGTATGTTTAGATTTATAATAATAAACTAATTTTTTTTTATTAATTATAAGGTAAGCAAATGAGTATTTAAATTTAAATAGGTGAATTTAAAAGAAATATTAAGAGTTCGTGGATGGTACGAAGGATTTATTTATGCTCACCACACATGGTATCTATTTTAGTCAGTTTTAATTCAGCAATTGTCCAATGAATTTTAATCATGATGAATGAGTTACTCTGATTTCATTCGAATCAATATTCTGTCATCAATGAATTCAAATACTTTTGAACTGTATGGTGATCACAGAAAACGCATATTATAATATACATATGAAACATTCATCACATTGCACACATCACACATTTTTACATAGTTTAATTTTTCAACAATTCAGCTTTCCTTTTCCTATTTATCTCCTTCTGTATAATCCTGAAAGGATAATCTGGCCGAACCAACGTTTTTTCCCTTCTTTTCACCTCAAAGAAGCCGACTCCTTATACAAAAATGTCTTTCTATACCGACTTCCTTCCCCACGCCTTCAAAATCCACGTATATAAACATAAAACAGCAATACATGACAGGAAGAATGGCACAATTAGGCAGAAAACACTTTGAGTGAGTAGAAATTCTTTGATTGAATATTTAAAAAAAAAATATTTTGCATTGTATAAATTCACTTTTTCCACGTCCTACATGTATTTGTTAAATTTAAACAATGATTGTAAATCCCAGGCCCTGAAGATGATCTGAATAAAGATCGAAATTTTGGCACGATAAAGAAAATGTTTTTTTGAAATTACATCACACCAGACAGCATCTCACGATTTCTGAATAATCATACTTTTGAACTCTAATTCAAATTAAAATTAGACCTTTTTGACAATATATAGGGAATTAAAACCGTGTGTTATTTTTCAAATTTTAGTTTAGAGTTAGAAAAAATCGTCGATATTTAGTAATTGTATTTGCAAATCATTTCATCAGAGGCATTTCGACGATATTTATAAAAATAAAAAGGACATACTAATTAAAATACTAAATATTAAGCACACGAAATGAAAATTTTATAGGCTAAAAAATATAAATTTATATATTTTTATATTTTTTAATATATTTTTATAAAAAATGTATACATTTTTTAGAGTATTCATTGTTTTCATATAACATAATGGGCCGGATCGATGGCCTGAAAGTCAAAGAAGGGTTCTAACCTGGTTGAGAATAGGCCATACACGATTGACGTACGGACTCCTGCTTCTAAGGCAAATCCTGTTTATAGAGAAAGGTTGCTCAGTGTTTAATTGAATGGTGGGATTAGGACAGTTGTTTTATACCTTGTGAGAAGAAATAAAAAATAAACCACAGCAAAAAATACAAATAAACACCTTTTTTCTATTTTTTGAAAATAAAAATGAATAATACAGAATAAATTCCTTTTTTTAAATTAAAAACAAATAATCCAAAATAGATACCTTTTCTATATAAAAATGAATATTACCGATTAAAACCTTTTTTAAAAACTAAAAATTAAAAATACTAAACCAATACTTTTTCTTCAATTAAAATTAATGACATTGAGCCGGCAATAATAAAGAAAATCAATTAACAGAAATAAAATAATGAAAATGAAATGTTCTTGGGACAAGTGATTATCCTACCAGTGCAGCTCGATGAAAGTCGAAGGTAAATAGCTGTCGAACTCAATCGAAGCCGGTTGCCCAGTCCGATGTGCCAGAAAGATCTCCTCTGTCCAGAAAAAAGGCCGTTGAATCCAGAAATGTATATATTTTGTCGTTCCCGGGGAAAAAGGCGAGAGCGCAAAACCGCAAAGGCGAGAAGCAACCTGTCGGGACGCCACGCGTTCCTCGTCTGCCGGAGCCGCCGCGCATCAAGCGAATTCTGGTGCACTCGCGCTCCAATTTGAAAGTTGTTATAAGTGTGTCACATTTAGTCGAGGTGTGACTAGAGTCTTGTGGGAAAAACAACGAATAAAATTTAACAGACAAATCCGCTTACATTATCTTCATATTCCTACAACGATCTTCACTTCACTCTACTTAAATAACATAACCCCTCTCAGCAGCGGACAAGGAGCAGAACCTCTGATTCTAGATTAACGTGCAGACGTCTCACACGACTAAAACGTCCGGAAGTTATGACACGACACTCGACTCTTACGGTTTCTTGACAAATATTCTGACTTACCTCGAAAAAATTGAAATCTGCACACCATAGTTAACCCGACATGGACTACTGGCTGTAATTATGAGAATTTCCAAACAGTCCAACATCCACCGCATCCATTTTTTCCATTTTTTAACTCGTTTTTATGAATTTTATTCCTATTTCCTATCTGTTCCATATTACTTTTTAACAACTTAAGTTTAACTTAGGGAAGTAGTAATGTACTGGGAAAAAAATAAGAAAAAAGTTACTTTCCGAGTTATTAGTGGAATGAGAAATACATCTAGTCCATTCTTTCTCGAAATTAGCCTTGTCCTTGACATTTTATTATATATTTATTATATTATAGGTCGATATTAATTATCTGTTGAAATTGTTAGAAGTATCGACCTGCTTATTCATGAACAAGCTTTCCACCTATTTTACGGACATCATCAGGTTAAAAAATACTTAGAGATGTCTACAAATTGACATAATTACATTGGTTTCAAATTTCTATAAAGATAGACTCGGTCCAACTTGCCAAGGACTGTGGTAATATTGTTAGAGATGCCAATTTTTAGGCATCTTTAAGACTATTTTACTCTGATGACGACCTTAAAATCAGTCGAAAGCATGGCAGTTGAATTTGTTTTATCATCTAGTCCATACTAAGGACCAGATTATTCGAGATATTAATTACGTACATATAATCTAATTAATTATATACTGCAGATATTAGTGAGAATACTCCTATTACACACCATTAATTAAACCTAAATCTCAACTAGATAAACTATGACACATATGTGTGTACTAAAGTTTATTTATTACCAAATTAGCAAAATTACAAAAATTAAATCCCAAATTTTTTCTCATTGGATGGAGAGCACTTATAGTTGCCAAATTTCCACCTGTTCGGGGCTTCAGACTTTTTTTCAGTCCAACGGATAGATTCCAATTCCAGGCAACTTTATATAATTCGTCACATCATGTTCAAAAATTACCTTTTTTTAAAAATAAAAAATAACATTATGATTTCCGTATCCATATATCGATTTCGGCTTTGTATAGTTTACATTTTTTCTGAATATCCAAAAATGATACGCTACGAAGTAACTATTTCTTGTATATTTCCAGTAGCTATATACTTTTGTAAGATTTTACATTATGTATTTTGCGACATTTTGTATGTATAATTGTGTAACAATTCAAAGAGAGTGCAAGATGTAGTGTTGTGTAAAGGCTCATGTGGAGTGAATCCAAACGCAATTGAACGTCAATAGCATGATTGGTTTTAGCAAACAAAGCGTAATGTCCAATATGCAAATTTCCCAAATAGGCTTTCTGCCTGAATTGTCCTGTTAAATCGATTTGCAAATCCAAAATTCAAATTCCAATTATCTAGCCGCTAAAAACAGGTAATATGACCACCGTGTCAAAAGGACGAGAATTGTTCTTTTCAGGATGTTTTCGGTTTTAAGACATTGTAAATTGGAGAATTGGAGTTTTGAAAGTTTGATAACAACGAGAGGAAAGGATGGCATCGGAATTAGGCCTTAAGCTTCCCATGGGTCCCATTACAAGACATCTTATTCAAACCCTCTTTCTCTCCTGATCTACTAAACTCCAATTATTCAGACGTAAGACGACTCAGAACGGTAATAAGACAATTAGGAAGGAAATTTTCCGAACATTCAAAATGGCAAGCACGGCCCGATCTCGTATTCAAACTTTCCCCGTGCTTTCTCGGGAGAGGGGAGCTTTTTCTTTTAACCCGCATTCCATTCGTTTCAACAATGCGAATTCCAAGAATATCGTATATTGACTGACGGTTTTCGAAACGAGGGAGTGTTTTGTGCGAGCATACAGATCACGTAGGAATTGTTTGCAAGGCATTTCCTTGTACCCAATAAAGTACCATTGTACCAATGAAGACGTGCGTTAAATATACAAGCCGGAATGAATAGTCGTATTTATTAATTAAATGTCATCTGTGATTCCAGTAGCATTAAAATTCATCGTTTTATTACTCCAGTATAATTGAACGCAATGAAGCTTACTTGCTTTTAATGAAATGTATAGACTAATATCACCTTGTTAACAAACAGCTAAATCATAATTATACAAAAAAATACCAGCACCAAAAATGAACGGTACAATCACCACGGAAGGAGGTGACCGTTGCGCTTGCTTAACACAAGGGTAGGTCATACGCGTTTGCCCGTTACGCAGAAATAAACAGTCCAGCACCTTTTTAATTTTAGAAAGCGTTTATAGGCAATAGGGGTATTCACGATGTTTGTAAGATGTTAACTTGAATAGAGAAATCTCCAGTAAGATCGTGAACGCCCCCTTCTTTTCTTAGCATGTTAAACGTTAATTTTTCCGCAAATTGGTAGAAGCAAAAATAAAGCTATAACAGTCCTTGAAGGCTTGTTGTTGTTTGTTATTGTTTTCTTTTTTGTTAAATTGTAAGATGCCAGAAGTTAATAAAAAATGAAAATTAATTAACTCTTTCATTTAACAAAACAAACATAAACGTAATTTCTTAGAAATGGTTTATATCATCAGAGATAAACACAGCATCAATTACAAAACAGATACATATAAACTCAGTCGCGGCTACGCCAATATCATTAATAAAATATAATACAGGTAACGTACCTATATCATCACATTACATTCCGCACATCAAATATTTTTCACATAGTCTAATTTCCCAACAATTTAGCTTTCCTTTTCCTATTTATACCCGTCTATACAATCCTGAAAGGATAATCTGGCCGAACCATTACCAACAAATTTTTCCCTTCGTTGGGTCTTTTCACCTCAAAGAAGCCGACGCCTTATACAAAAATGTCTTTTCTATACCTACTTCCTTCCCCACCCCTTCGAAAATCCAACATATATAAACACAAAATAGCAAGCTCACTGGCACCCTCGACCCGACACGCAAGAATGGCACAATTACACAGAAGACAAACACTTTGAGTGAGTAGAAATACTTTGACTCAATATATAAAAAATATATTTTGCATTGTATAAATTCACTTTTCCACATCCTAAATGTATTTGTTAAATGTAAACAATGTTTGTAAATCCCAGGCCCTGAAGATGATCTCAATAAAGATCGAAACGTTGCCACGATAAAGAAAATGTTTTTTCTGAAACCTACATCACACCTGACCGCATCTCACGATATCTGAATAACTAAAGTCAACTATATTTATGGAAAAAAAAGCCAGATAACATAATAAAGTTTAATAAACTTGTGTAAGTGTTTTTTAAATAAGTCAAAGCATTCGGGATAAATCTTACAACAAAAATGTTGGGGGGCTTCGGTAGCTGCAACGGTTTAGGCGTTGACACGGCGCTCATGATTGTAAGGTAAAGGTCCCGGGTTCGAATCCAGCGGCCCTGCAATCAACCCTACAAGCTTACAAACTTTTTTTTTTCAAAAACACCGGCATCCCAAGGGGTCATATAACCTCTTCTGTTGCGAACCCTGTGGTATAGTGTAGTTGAGGTTTGAGACCCCGAAACGGCTCACCTCGAGTCCTCATCCACGACCCTTTCTCAATCCAGGTTCCTTCATTCTAACCTGTTACCCTTACAAAAGTTACGTATTGGTCTGATTTAATTACCGCGTTATTAAGAATAAAAATACGTGTAAACAAAAACCAGCTGTTAAATTCTGGCTGCCATGTTGTTACCTACGCCCTAACGGAGAGCAATGTGACTACATTTTCGACCTAACATCTAACATTCGCCAAGGCCTGTTAGATCGAGCAATGTTAACTAGTCGATTCTTACAAGTTTCATCATTTTTCTTGATCTAACAAAACCTAACAGAGTTAACAGGGTTAACACAAAGTTAGTGATACCTGTAATATTTTAATATATCGTTGGCTCTGTGCTTAATCTTGAGACACGTCTTCGGCACAGATCGCTATTCAGACACCTCAGAGCAATAGTGATTTTTAAATATATATAATGTTTATGTGCGTTTGTGTTGTGTACGTGTTAACTTTATGTTAATTTATTGGATTGAATATAGTTTTTTAACGTGAATGGAAAGGGTGTAAACCCTCTTATTGTAAACATAGCTGAAGATGGAAAACTTTATGATTAAGAACCTTTAATGGATGTAGGAAGGAACACCCCGTTAAGCAGGGCGCGCGCTGGTGTTGTCGCAAAACAAATAATTAAATAAACGAAAATTAAATAAAACCCAAAATACCTTTGGTGGACGGGTGTGTAGTCCTCGCCAATCTTCTTTTCACTACCCAGCAATTCAGCAACTAAGCCCTCAACATAACCAAGGCCATGGAATTTTATGCTTAGATTTTTTTTTTTTTTTTTTTTTTTTCAATGGATACCAGGGACTGGAGGAGTTCCCTCCTGAGTACTGCAGCTGAGCTGTACAGCTTATTGTACTTTATCCCCGGCTCCATATTTTGGGGGAGGGCTCGCAACACAAATGTGAACTTGAGCCCCCGTTGTACCGGTGTTCTTCCATCGAAGAAACTCATTTTTGAAGGGGGTTGGGACCAAATTCAGGGTCGCTGAGATCCGATCCCGTCCCTTCCATTGATGAGTGCCGTGTCAATTTCTTTCAATTGCGGCCACCGGTCCCCTTAGGCGTCAGAAAAAGTCCAGAGGCGACGGTGGGGATCGAACCCACGACCGCGGGATCTAATAGCCGAGAGTCTGACGCCTTAACCACTCGGCTACCGCGGCCCCTCATGCTTAGATTACTACGATATCTGCTAGATTCCGTCCGAACCGTTTTTATCGGCAGCTGGCGGATTTCGCACCCGTGATTTGAAATTAAAGAAAATTAAACTGAAAATAACTTATAAGTCTTGAAGTAAGGAATGCTAAACACTTCGCATTTCTCGCAAGGAAGCAAAGGCGTTTCGGAATCATGAGAGCAAGTCACAAGGCAGTCTCTTATCGGCACGTTTAGAGATTAGGGCACAAGAAATTACTTTGGCGTAAACAGCTACTATTCTTTAAATACCAATGAAAGAGAATTATTCAGAATGTGGGTTGCACAGAGAAAATCTAAACCTTGTCTCAAAATTCAAGTTAAACTGGAAGTTGTTGTTAATATGTTTTAATAATCAGGGAGTATTGCTGGCCATATTAGATGCAATTGTATGATTAGTGGAGAAAGCCCCTTTGAAAAAACTAAATCAGTTGAAATAAGGTCAGACAGCCAAATTGCTATAATGAATATTAGAAACCACCTTTCACCCACAAGGAGTTAAGCTAGGAGCAGAAAGAGCAAACAAGTTAAGGGAGCGACAAGAGAAAAGATGGTATATCAGTCTTTCTTGGGTAAAAGCGCATGCTAGTATCACAATGAACAAGTAGATGAACATTAAAAGACTCACCCAAAAAGAAAATTTATTCATTTTATTCACAAGTTTCTATTGACTGTTAAAAAGGGGAAAAGCAATGAACATAAATTAAAAAATGGGTAAAGGAATGGAACACTACTACCAATGATAAATTAACAAAGGAGTATTTTCCAACGGTCATAATACAATTGAGCTACAACTAAAACACCATTTTCCACTTACTCAGGCATGGGAAAAAACAACCTGTATCTCGATTCATTGGGAATAGCCAACAGCGCATTTCACCTGCAATTATCGAACAGCACATTTGTGGGGCCATACCATCTTTGAATGCGAACTGTTGGAACAGCAACGGGTAAAACTTGTTCAGGGCTTCTGGAGGGATTGGTCTGGCCGCATACAAAGAGTTTACTCTCTCTACTTTAAATGTATAATAAAAAAAAGTTAAAAGCTAATTATTCATAAATTAATTTATTTCCAAAAACCTTTATTATGTATTTATTTATTTTTTTTAAATAGATGTTCTAAACAATGGAAAAATATAATCCTCATTTATTATTTTCAATTCCCTCCCCTCTCATTCAGTCTGTCTCTCTATCCCTCTCTCTCTCTCTCTCTCTCTCTCTCTCTCTCTCTCTCACTCTCTCTCTCTTTCCCTTTTCTCTCTCTATCTCTTACTCTTACTCTCTTTATCTCTCTCTCTTTCCCTTTCTCTCTCCTCTCTCTCTCTTTCCCTTTTCTCTCTCTATCTCTTACTCTTACTCTCTTTATCTCTCTCTCTTTCCCTTTCTCTCTCTCTACTCTTTCTCTTTCTCTCTTATATTTCTCTCTCTCCCTTCTCACTATGTCTGTCTGTCTCTCACTCTTTCCCTTTCTCTCTTTCTCTCTCTGTCTTTTATATTTCCCTCTTTCTCCCTTCTCACTATGTCTGTCCGCCACTCTCTTTTTCTCTCTCCCTCCCTTTCTTTCTCTCTCACTCTCCCTCTGTCTCTCTCTGTCTGTCTGCCCGTCCGTCTGTTGTCCGTCTCTCTCTCTCTGTTTCTCTCTCTCTGTTTCTCTCTCTGTTTCTCTCTCTCTCTCTCTCTCTTTCCATTCTCACTCAGTCTGTCTGTCTGTCTTTCACTCTCTCCTCTCTCTCTCTCTCTCTCTCTCTCTCTCTCTCTCTCTCTCTCTCTTTTCACTCTATGTGTCTGTCTTTCACTCTCTCTCTCTTTCTCTCTCTCTCTCTCTCTTTCTTTCTCTCTCTCTCTCTCTCTCTCTCTCTCTCTCTCTCTCTTTCTCCTCTCACTCTGTGTGTCTGTCTTTCACTCTCTCTCTCTCTTTCTCTCTCTCTCTCTTTCTTTCTCTCTCTCTCTCTCTCCTCTCTCTCCTCTCTTTCTTGAATGTTTGAGAAAGCCTATTTTTGTACAGACACTACTTTAACGCCCTCGGTCCCAGTGCTCATCTGTATTATTTAATTGATGTTGCCAGAAGTGGATGGCTGTTTTCATAATATACACAGTACCATATTACACCATAGATAATGTTTAATTAAAGTTAATTTAGACTAAATATGTATGTGATTATTATAAAATAAATACAATTAAATAAATAAAAAGTAATTGTTAAACTGTACAAGTGTCAATAAAAATGACCCTAATCGGTAATGGTAAAATAACTTCAATTTTTAACGTTAAGTTTACTCTTTTTTTATAACTGTCAACATTAATAAAAATTTAACTGTATGACAACTAAAACTGACTTATTTTGTAAAGTTACTATAACTGGCAGTACCTGTGATGAAAATTAAACGCTTAGGCAACAAATTTATCATCGGTATGATATATATTATTTTCAGCAAAAGTGTCTTTTTTATGTAAAACGACTGTAAATTTTTAATTTTCATGGGGCTTCGTAGCAATCAATATCTTCAACTAATGCAATATTTTCTTCAAAGTTTTATTTTCTTTCACAGAAATCAGGTTTATAAATGTTACCACCAGATGATAAAAGGTTATCATCTCCTCGATTCTCGTGAAATTACAACTCTTTGTGGAAGCCTTTTCTTGATATCTCAGATATCGCTTTTATGGTTCATTTTGTTCTCCCTCGGGGGTAATGGTCGCCTTGTTTTAACGGCATGGCGTGGGCCATGTTGAACATTTCGGGGACGGAAGAATGGGAAGAAACGGTAGCCGAGGCGTTTGGATAGCGTGATATTTAGGTTCCCCGAAGCAATCCCTGCCTCACTTTTTCTAGGACGTATCATTTGTTAGCGGCTACAATGGCTCACAGTCCTTTGTTGCGGTTTTACAATTGGTGAGACGGGGCTCGGGAGTAGTGTACAATACAACATAAGAATGTTGGGCCAAGTGGCCTGATTATTAAACTTCTATTATTGGATTTCTTTTGGAAATTGATATAATGTGGTCCAGATTTTTTGAAAATGAAAAACCTTACCTTAATGTTAGTTATGAACAAATTTAACCGTGGAACATTCCTATGTTTATATGGAATTTTTTTAAATAAAAAATATTTCAGATCCATATAACAGCAAGGGGGGTAAATTACTTGAGAATACATAAGTTTTATAAGTATTTATTATTATTACCCTCAATTTTTTCGTATTTCATATAAAATTATACTTTAAAAATAAAGTGAATTATTAACTATTGAACGGGATTGTTCAGCCTTTTGCACTTTGCCTGTATGTTTAGCTATTAATAAAGCTTTTAAAAGTCTCACAAATCATATGATCCGGAGATAACGTAGTCTCTTCCTAGGTAAGATTTGTTCTGTTGCTTCTGTCTCTTTTAGAAGTAATCAGCATCGGTCATCTGTTAACAGTCCTATTTTTAAATGGTACATTTTAATTGGATGTGTCCTGTAAATATACTCTTTAGGTTTTTAATTTATTTTTGTTGAATAGGTTTCCTCGTGCTTCCAGTGGTTTTGCGAGTAGTCTTTGTGCGTGACTCATGCCTGGAATATTTTCTTTACATTTGTGCTTTTTAGTAACAAAAAAAAGATGTTTTAATCTGCCCTAATTCCACCTTTCTTGCTTTTTCCCGTCATCTAAAGGCGCTAAGCATTGCCTCATCATAAAATAGAATACAAATTATAAAAATACAATTTTAAATAATCCTCTCGAATGGATCCGTCTAAGGAAATTAACGTCATTTAAATTATCTCGAGAAATTTTCATTTCTCAGCTTGAGCTTTTTTTTATGAGGGTTTCATAGTTGAAACATGTACAAAATGAAGATTTATTACTGGGAAAATTGTGAAAGATATTTTTAACAGACCGCAAACTTTTACAGAATTTACAAATGTATTATCAATTCTTTAAATTCACTAATTTCGTGGTCCGCTTGACCAATTAATACATGACAATTAATTAAGGTTTTTAGTTGAGATAAAAAAGTCAATGGCACGAGCGGGATTCGAACCCACGATCTTCGGCTAGATACGCCGCTGCTCTACCACTTGAGATGACTTCGATCCACGATAGCTCAAGTGGTAGAACAGCGGCGTATCTAGCCGAAGATCGTGGGTTCGAATCCCACTCGTGCCATTGACTTTTTTATCTCAACTAAAAACCTTAATTAATTGTAATGTATTAATAATCCTTAGTTTATTCTTAGAACACTAATCAATTATTTGAATTTAAGAGAAATAAATTAATTTAATTAATAAACATCTTTAACTAAGTTGCAGTATGGATTAAAAAAAAAGAAGATAAAATACACTATGTTTAACAGCAAACAAATATTCTCATAAAAAATAAATTTCCATTGAAACACTTTCACAATAGGTGCAACAAAAAAACCGGAACATTTTATGAAATTTGACTGACGAAAGATTTTGATTTGATTATTGCATATATAGCAAACCGTTCTTTCAATATTATTTTAATGTTTATTTTAAGAAATATCAGGCGCAAGTGAAACAAATTTTCTTTTATTGCAGTTTTATTTGTCAAGGTTTCCTAACAAAGATGACTTTATTTTTGTCAGCAAATGGTTTTATTAAGTAAAGTAAAAAAATTAAAGCCAATTCGTACTGGAGGGCTTAACGCCCACCTGCCCGTTGAGTGTCGCGGTCAGGGGACAAACCAAGGCAAATTTAATATCCACAATTAAAAATCCATGATTCGAACCCGGACCGCTAGCTTGGAAAATACGAGTCATCCTTAACTACTGGGCAACCGCGGTCCTATTTCGTTTTATATTCTTACTATACAGTGTTCTTTTTAGGTGGCACAGCTGAATTTCTCTTGAACCGATGACGCTGTCAACAAAAAAATCGTGTTTAATATGTTTTAGTATATTTTCAAATTGTTATTGTTTTTTGAAAAAAATTACACCGGTTTAATCAGACCTAGTTCAACTTCAAAATTTCAAATCCGATCCTATACATTCTGACAAATCGTTCTGATGGATTTTTTACTCTGAAAACAATGGTGCAATCGGATATTAAATTGGCCAAAAAATGATAAACTTATGGCACAACGTTCGAAACAAAAGCATTTCGTTTATTTCGTCGTTAATTCCAATAATTTGCTTCTTCAATAAAGTAAACATAAACTACCCTTATTATTTACATTCTTTCATTGTTTGTCGAATTTATGCTGGCGGTTTCTTGGTGATGGAACAGCAACTGATCCTCCTCATAACGTATCTCCTCATATTGCGAGCAACACGAATAAAAGTTTTGTGGTTTATTCTGGGGCGATCAGGAAATTTCTGGGAATACAGCTCTACTGCACGACGAGCAATACCACCACTGAAAAATAAAGCAGTCGTACATGTCAACTCGATGTTGAACGGAAAAATGCGTTCTTCGTTTCATTTTGAACGGAATGTAACGATTAGGTAGTATTGTAAAGTTTATTAACTTCCAGGAATTAAGATTTTCTCTCATAATCTAAGTTTGACAAACCATGACAAAACGTAAACAATAGAGGCAATTAATGTTTACTTTAGTTAGGAAGCAAATTTATGGAATTAACAACGAAACATTGACGATACGTTTTTCAAATCTTTTGCCCTACCTAGTCATTTTGTGGCCAATTTAAAATTGCTCCACTGTTTTCAGCGTAAACAATCCTTTATTTTATGGTTTGGCTATATTTTAAATTTTGAAGTTGAATTAGGCCTGTGGTACCTTGTATAATTTTTCTACAAAAAAGTTAAAAATTTGAAACTAGACTAAAAAATAATAAACTCGTATTTTTTGTTTTTATATACATATATATTATATACATTATATACACATTATATATAATATTAAATACTTTTTTTAAATTATAAACTAAAAAAAACGAACGCTCGCATTTTTGTGTTTATTTCAAACTATGTGTAAATTTATCGTATATTAATTTATATTTTAATTCAACAATTAAAAAATTAAAATTAAACAAGATCATAAATTCGTGTTTTAATAAAATTATTTAATTAAAATTGTTTGAAAAATAGGAAGGATAGGGAAAAACAAATTGTTAATAAATTTTAATTTATCACTTAATGATTTTCCAGTGCTTTGATGAATTTTCTTTTATACAGTTATGGTTACGAGTTTTTCTAGTTTTAAAGTTATTTTGAAATAAACCGGGTTTGAGTGTATTTTTTATTAAAAAATTAAACGTCAAGACTTAAATATAGAAACGTTGACGATTAGGAAACGTTCATCATTTCAAATATTTTGCCCAACTCGGTCAATTAAATGCAGCTATTCAGGAAGAAACGGCGTTCATTCAAGTCGAGCTGAAGTCATTTTCTTGCACGGCAAACGCCCATATTTCTCTGAAATCCAGGCAAAATTTTTGCAATTTGGCTGGAACGTGACCTCTTTATTTCCTGAACGTACACTCATATCAAACGTTGTGTACACGTGTGAGTGAAGAAGACGTAACTTAAAAATGCCAGTTTTTAAGACAAAAGAAAGTTACTTGGCATTTATGTATGAAATATAGGTTTGGATGTGTCGTTAATTAATTTCGAACAATAAATAAATATAAATTTTTAAACATTTCGTAACGTGAATATCTTTAACCCAAAACGTTATGTCAACCTCACAATTTTAAATGGAAGGTGCAAAAGTCTCCAATTAAAGTTTTTATAAACATTAGTATAATTATTCAGTGAAAATATGACATAATTGATATTATTACTGTAAATTAAGTATATCAAAGATTTTAATATGCCGACACGGTAGCGATGTTTTATTTTTCACGTGCTACGAGCCAGAAATATACAAAATAAAATACCAAAAATCTGCACACAGCTATCAAGATGCAGATAAGTCTCTCCGAACAGTTATTTATTTATACAACATATTCGACGTAAATGTATTCAGGCAAGGAGGGATTAAAGGCCAAAGGAGCACGCGACGTGGAGAAAAAATGTTAAGATAAAATTTCAGAACTTTAAACGGAATTGAATCGCCCCAATAAAAAATTCCACAGAGAAATAGGTTTTTGTCCTAAATAGAAAATATATCCTTAATTAGAAATATTTTTTGTAATTACTAATTTATTATTAGAAATATGCTTAATTTTATTATAAAAACCACTTAGTATCTTTACTTATAGTATTTTGTGTAAAAAGATAAATAGATAAATAACTTAATTTTTTTTTTGAGAAATCATATTGTTTATTAACCAATAAAAAATTAACAAGCACGTTAGTAAAACTTCTGCGTAAGTATTGGTTTAACAGCATCACTTATTTCACGAATTGATGTGGCATTAACAATTATTTAAGTATGTTTTGAAATCGGTCTAACCGTAATTTCTTCTGTTGCGGATTAATAATAAAAAATCGGTTTTACTCGGAATGAGGTATTATTTATTCATAATTGAATCGCATCGGCTCTCTGCGAATGTTTTATTACCTGCCTTGAAAGTTAACTTCATTTTTTTTGTGTTGGTATTTGTTTTTGTTTTACCTCCTTTTGTTTAAGTCGCTCTTCACATAGGTTTTAAATACATTCAATAATTATTCAGAAATCGTGAGATGCGGTCTGGTGTGATGTAGGTTTCAGAAAAATATTTTCTTTATCGTGCCAACGTTTCGATCTTTATTGAGATCATCTTCAGGGCCTGGGATTTACAAACATTGTTTACATTTAACATTTAGGATGTGGAAAAGTGAATTTATACAATGCAAAATATATTTTTTTTTATTCAATCAAAGTATTTCTACTCACTCAAAGCGTTTGTCTTCTGTGTAATTGTGCCATTCTTGCGTGTCGTGTTCAGATTGCCAGTGATATTTTGCTGTTTTATGTTGGATATACTTTAATTGAATATAAAAAATATATTTTGCATTGTACAAATTCACCTTTCTACAACCTAAATGTATTTGTTAAATGTAAACAATGTTTGTAAATCCAAGGCTCTGAAGATGATCTCAATAAAGATCGAAACGTTGGCACGATAAAGAAAATGTTTTTCTGAAACCTATATCACACCAGACCGCATCTCACGATTTCTGAATAATTATCGATTAACGGTCACTAACCACCACACATTCAATAATACTTACAAGGGTCTTCATAATGTGACGTTCCGTTTAATGCTCCATGTAAATAGATTAACTTTGAGCCAAATATGCTTTACGTCTATTCGCTTAGGCCTCTTAAGGTGCATCTAATCACCGACATTGATATCTGACTTATATGTATTTTATTTTTAAAAACATTCTGTGGTTTTTCACGACTATACTCTTCAGTGATACATGGAAATCGGAGAATCCGTTTTTACCTATTTCTCAACACAGAGTTGTAAAACGTTTTTCTTAGCTTGTAAAATTTTTGATGTGGTGTTTAGAGGTTTCATTAGGTCAAATGTTTGGCATTTAACTTTTCCCCTTACTCTATAACTGTTCCATTTTCGATCCGTCTTTGTACCAAAAAATGTCACTTTTTAATTCACCATTTAATTAAACAAAATAAATCCGTACAAATTAGGCTCACCGGGACAGAAAAGAATGAAAAAATATAACTGGTATATTTAAGGACAACCTCCAGTGGGATCGATGGGATCAATGGACAATTTCAACGGGATTATCAACAGATTATGTCGATTTTCCTAGAGGAGACAAAGTTAACAGAACATATATACGCAACTTATGAAAAGCAACCTCATCAAACCGTTCTCTATTTCATAAAATAAACGAAAATCCTCCAGGAAATTCATTAACTGAAATTAGTATAATATAATAAAGTTTAAACACTAAAGGGAAATCCCTAAAATTCCTTCGAGTCAATTTTAAAGAAATCATTAAAAGACAAAAAAATAAACGAAATTTGCTTCAAATACCGAAAGTTTTATTCGTTTGGCTTCTTTATAGTCTGTTGAGACTTTAAATGCTGCGACGAATGGTTTTGGGACCATATAGTTAAACACCATTGAATGGGTGTCTGATTTTAATTATGGCTATGTGTCCGAATTATTATTAACTATCATTTGAATGTTTTTGGAGCCTAAATGAGCTTTTTTCCTAGCTCCTCGTTGTGTGACTGTTTCCAGTGGAGGTAGGTTTAGCAAAGTTTCAATATTGTACTTGAGGGGGCTGTTCTCATTGCCCTGGTGGTACTAGGTAGTACCCTAGATGGTAAGTTTTGTTGAGATTTTGTCCACCAAATTTGTGATCCTTACGTTTTTGCGTCTTACTACTTCCGTGTATAACCAATGGTCCACCATTTTTGGGTTTAGTCTCCATGATTTGGCTAGGGTTCTTTCTGAGGTCATTAGCGATATTTTATCATTTGTTATGATATGCTGCAGTTGATGGGCCCAGGTTAACTTTTTATCAAAGTGTGTCGTGTTTAGTGACCGTTACTCGATGGGTTCGAATCCCGCTCGTGACACTGACTTTTTTATCTCAACTAAAACCCTTAATTAATTGTTTCGATCTTTATTGAGATCATCTTCAAGACTCAAAGTGTTTGTTTTCCGAGTAGATGTGTCATTCTTGTCTGTCGTATTGAGAATGGAGATGGAAAACGCCATGGGATTGCTTCATAGGTGGTGTTGTCACAAAGGTTTATCATTTAATCCTGCTAAAATCGAATTGATAATGTTTAGCAGGAGAAGAACATTAAATAATTTTAAAAACCCTAAATTTCTGTGGCAGAGAATTAAAGTTAGTGGATTCCATCAAATTCCTTGGTGTGACACTTGACAGGAAACTTGATTGCAAAGGTCATATTAATAACATATACGGGAAAGGCACTATATCAATGGTACAATGTAGGAGAATTGTCGGTAAAACATGGGGCATCAAACCATGGGTAGCCAAATGGCTATATACTGCAATTATTCTACCTAGATTCTTTCTCGCAGCTTTAATATGGTGGAAAGGTCTAGAAAACAAAAGAAATAGTAATAACTTAAGGTCATTTCAAAGACTAGGTTGTTTGATGATGACAGGAGCATTTTCAACTACACCCACCTTGAGCAGCACTTGAAATCATAACCAATACCACACCTCTTCACATTGACGTTAAGGTCAGAGCACTAATCAGCTGCTATAGATTAATTAGCGAGGGCAGCTGGAATCATAAGTGCAATAACATAGGTGTCTCGAAAATCTCACAACTATTGAGTAAGGTTAACGGTCAATTATTAAGCGTTAGTGATAAAAAGATTAAAAGCCCTTCAAAGCACTTTCAGGTAGTCACCCCTTGTGATTATAATTATAGTCTGAATGATGACCATCGTAACATAGACTGCTACACAGATGGATCACTTATCAAAGGTAGAGGGATTGGTGCAGGAATCTACATACCAAAATTAGGAATCAGCATCTCCTCCCCTCTTGGCAATAACACCTCCATTTTTCAGGCGGAAATCTGGGCCATCAATGTGTGTTGTAGAACACTTATGGAAAATAAAATTAAGGGAAAAGATATTAGATTTTTTCTGACAGTCAGGCTAGTCTTAGAGCATTACAAAACGATTTGTCAACCTCACGACTGGTGGAGGAAACTATAGATCTTATCAATAGAACACTTCCAGGTTTGAGAACAGGGTAGCCCTTATTTGGATACCAGCACATAAAGGACACCATGGCAATGGAAAGGCGGATGGCCTAGCCAAAGCAGGTTCTAATACTACGTTTGTTGGACCACAACCGGTATTACCTCATTCTATGAGCACAGAAAAAAAGAGTATTAAAAACTGGGGTGTGAAACAATTCCTTAAGGAATGGAATCTATTCCCTGGACACAGGCAATCGAAAGAATTTGTTAAGGCGATCAAACCAGCAGAATCGAAATGGCTATTCTCTAACTCAAGGAAGGGAATTAGGAGGCTGATCGGTATCCTGAAGGGCCACTGCCCACTGAGAGGACCACATTCCACAACAAAGGCGAGATTATTCCTCCTTGCGGACATACATTCTGCACCACTCCTTTGTCCTTTTCGTTAACCATGGGCTCTTTCCATGCCACAAGGTATGCCTTCAAACCGCCCGAACACAGAGGCGAGCAGTTAGCACATCGTACGACTACAGACTCAGCTCAATGTTATGAGGTTGATACAGCTAGTACTCTAATAATTGTATATATTATCCTTATTATGGTTATCAGCCCGTCTAAAATCACATTATACAGTTATATTTGTCAATTTTAATGTATAAAATTTATTGAAAAAATATAATGGTTGAACATAAATGCAATATAATTTTTCGTTGTGTATGCCCACTTTTTGAATTTGTGTAGATAATGTAGAGTTCAATATCTTCTTTAAGGTCTTTACTAGCAGAAAGAAAGACAAAAGTGTTGGGATCACCAAGCTTTCGGCAACATTATGTTGCCATCATCAGGACCTATTTATTGTTGACGCCCAAGAAGCTTCATTTTCTTGTTTTCGGCTGACCAAGGGTCGCCTAGGGAGGCCCTGTTTAAATCGCTGAGGGCCCTATTGTTTTTATTTTGGCAAGCGATAACGCCGGTATCTTCGGCCTTTGCACGGGAGTAAATCTCTCGCTTGCCTGGGTCAGCACAAGACGCACCGTTTACCGAATCGATTATCGAACGTAATATCGATTTTCTTTGAACCTTCACCATCGATTTCTTCTGTTCAACATCTTATCGTCACATCACCGACCTTAAGGACTACGTCAACTGTTTCGTCATCCGGCTCTAGAGGCACCTTCGAAGTGGACCCAGCAGTAACCTCCATCTCAACACCGCTTATTTCGATTGCTGGGAGAAGCGAGGAGTCATCCCACCAAGTACCTTTTAGTTGTTTTTTTTTGTCTTTTGTTTTTTAAAACCCTGGCCAGTAGGTTTGCTTGTGAATTATTTTGAATAATTAAAGAAATTTCTTTTACTTTTTGCTTAGTGTAAATAAATTGTAAATATTCAATTTTTACTTTAAAGTATTATCAATCTCCCCTTTCTTTTTCCCAAAACCTCTTAAGTATAATACATAGTTGCCACCTTATTTAAAAACAAAACAAAATTTAATTGTACCTCTTGAAACGGGTACGGAAGTTTGCAGGGTCAATTAAGATCCGCCCTTCCCCCCAACAATTATGTATATTTTTTCTTAATAAATAGGCCCTGATGATGGCAACATAATGTTGCCTAAAGCTTGGTGATCCCAACACTTTTGTCTTTCTTTCACCTAGTAAAGACCTTAAAGAAGATATTGAACTCTGCATTGATTATCTGCAGGTCGATCTACAAACACCATTTCTTTGTGTAGATATTTCTTTTTCCGAGATGTGTTCTTGTGTAACCTAACTGATCACCGTGCTGGGTGGCCACTCTGTTTTATTCGTTTTATTATGTTCTCCGCTGGACATACGTACTATTTAATGCTCTCCATTCAGTTTCTGGGAATATGAGTGTTGGGAAGTACAGTTTAGCGTGACACTATTAATAAAAGTGAAGCCGACACGTAATTGGGAGAAATTAAAGTTTAAATTTAGAACTCAGTCCTTTTCCGTCAGTCGGGACAACCACCCTTTTAATGTCCCTTTTATATGAGCTTGAACGTGATGTAAGGGTGATGAAGTCACGTTTATCTTTTTTAATATTTATTTTTTATCTTTGATTTTTTTACTAACGGTTCTAAAGGCTACATTTTTATCTGTACCTGTTGATTCGTAAACCTGATTTAATGAACAGAAATTTACAATAAAAAGGTGCAACATAGAAAATGTAAGCGCGCTGGTATAATAAAAAAATAATGGCAAAAACGTGAGGAGTCCGCGTCATTTTTTTGCCTAATTTCTCCGGTGCAGTTTAATAGCTAAATCCCTTGGCAACCTTGGCCAAAGATAAAATGGAAAATAGCCCTACTCAATTTATGCTGGGCTCCATCTGAAACCCTGGTGATCGTAACATTCAAACTTGAAGACTCAGAACGTATTATACGCGACCTTTACGCGCACGGGAGTGGTAAAAAAAAAGATATAGAAAAATGGTAAATTTAGTCGGACGCGATACAAGGACAGTTGGGATACGAATTGACTTTAGCAGTGGACTGTATAGATGGTTTATCGGAGTCAAGTCAAAAGTGAGAAAAGATGCAAACAGGATGAGAAAAGACGGCATACAGTACTTGACAAGAAGAGTACAATAGGAGTAAAAGATATGATCGGAGAAGATTATCACGAGGCAGAAGAGTGGATTAACTTTTTTTGGGGAGGAAGGAAATAAAATATGTCAAACTTTTAGACATTGCCGTGAACAAAAATATAAACAAAAACTTGTCTCAGAGTAAAAATAAATCTCAAACTAATCAACTATAACCCTAAAATATTATAAATATATTGTCTAAAACATGAAAAGGTAGAGTAATAATTTTGTACTCTGAAGCTTACAAAATTCAAAACGGTTTTCTTATATCAAACATTTCGAAATTTCGGTTTACTGCTGTAGGCGATTAGTCAAATATTATATACACCTAGTAATTCGTAAGAATTTAATTTATTAGAAACGTTAAAAAAATATAGCACTTGTTAAGCTTTATTTAATATTTTATGATCTCCCTTCTAAAATACGTTTCAAAGTATTTTTTATCCTCGTGTCAATTACGAAATCCATTTTTAGACGGGTATTTTAATTGTAAACCAGTTGTTTGCCAGTTTTAATCACAGCATAAAATATGTTTGAAGATAGAGAATTATTTTCGTCAAAAGATATTTTAAATGTATAACATAAGAAAAATAACGATAAGTTAAAACTGAATCTATTCGTTTTGGTGTAAAAATGTTGTTCGGTTAAATAACAAGATATTTAAATAGATTTTTCTCTGGGTTTATTTCAACATATTAACATTTCTCCAATGGCCTGTCAGACTCAATATGGGTTTTAGACGAACATTTTATGACGATATCTCTACTTGTTTTATCCCTTCCACCCCACATATTTACGAACACACAATGCTCATTCATGCCGCTAAAAATATCAACCTAAACCACACTCGTCTCGGAGTATAGGCGCACCAGTGAGGGACCGACCCATACAAATGGGATCATCAATAAATACATTAATACAAGGTAACGGAAAATAAGGGGTTGTTTAACACCTTCCCGAAGAACATCGAGTCCTCTGGGATGAGAATATGACGCCTGGAGCATAAAAGTAATTTATTAGCAAGAATAGAGTCCGTTCAACAAATATCGAATACTCTGAGGGAAATGTGGCCAGATTTCAACATTTACGAGTCATGTCAGAATCATTAGCATAAAAACGATAGTTTACGATAATGTAAAATTAATTTTCACAATTTAAAAAACTAAAAAGTTAATAGAAATGATAAATGATGGAGTGAGTGTGGTGTTCAATCCTTTTTAAAAAGATAGTTCCTACTCACAGCAAGTTGTTTTGCAACGATGCGGATTTCGAGCCTTTTAGCTCATCATCAGTTGAAGGACTTCCACAACCACGTCTCTCGACATGAATTGCCAAAGTGAACCCGCTGATACCTCCGCCAACGCGACGTTCCAATTAGCAGCTGATTTTTTTAATGGCGCTCAATTTGAACGTGCGAAACGCGGAAATTATAACACAAATAAATATTATACTAGTAAATACTTAATATTATTAAATTACTATAAAAATAATAACAATTAAAATAATTAGTTTAATTATTTGGATGTTTGATATTATTTATGTACATATTTAAAATGGGAGGTAGATCAAAATCTGTTATATTATTAATGCATTTATCACCATGTTCAATTTTACATTTTTTAATTTCAAATTTCTCAAACCAATCTAATTCTTTCCCTTTGTTGAAACTATGTAACACTCTTGTATTTAAATTTGAATTGAAATTATGTTTTGTTTCTTTTAGATGGTCCTTAAATTCCGAAAATTTGCTCGATTTAGGCAAGTGTTCTTTTACTCTTGTTTTTATTTCTCTACCGCTTTGTCCTATATATTTAATATCACAATCATTACAATTGAGTTGGTAAACCCCGCTTTTTGCCAAGTTGTCTACTTTGTCTTTAGGTTTTGAGAGGATGTTTTTAAGTGAACCCGTACTTCTATAAGCTATTCTAAGCTTTTCTTCTAAAAACAAGAAGGTTTTAGAAGTACGGGTTCACTTACACGTGTTACACAGTTTCAACAAAAGGAAAGAATTAGATTGGTTTGAGAAATTTGAAATTAAAAAATGTAAAATTGAACATGGTGATAAATGCATTAATAATATAACAGATTTTGATCTACCTCCCATTTTAATATGTACATAAATAATATCAAACATCCAAATAATTAAACTAATTATTTTAATTGTTATTATTTTTATAGTAATTTAATAATATTAAGTATTTACTAATATAATATTTATTTGTGTTATAATTTCCGCATTTAGCACGTTCAAATTGAGCGCCATTAAAAAGATCAGCTGCTAATTAGAACGTCGCGTTGGCGGAGGTATCAGCGGGTTCACTTTGGCAATTCATGTCGAGAGACGTGGTCGTGGAAGTCCTTCAACCTGATGATGAGCTAAAAGGCTCGAAATCCGGATCGTTGCAAAACAACTTGCTGTGAGTAGGAACTATCTTTTTAAAAAGGAAAGAACTAAAAAGTTAGTTGTAAATTATGATACTGCCATCTGCATTTTGTGATGTCCGTTGGATAATAATTAAAACTTCAATTTACACGAATTTGCGAGAAATATCCAAGTATATTTAAAATATGCACCGTTGACCGGCCTAATTTATGGCTGGTTCGGTTGGGTTGAAATAGAATTTATTGAAATAATTGACATTCATTCAATGCCGGCTGGTTTTCGATGAACCTATAATGGCCCTTGTCTCTATTCAGTCGGCCGGTGTAAGTGACTGCCGCTTCATTACTTCTCACTGTGTTTTCAATTTAACACCCGATTGGGGTAAATTATATTGATTTAATGTGAGAATTTGTGAATAATTGAATAACGTGAAATTGGAAAAAAAAAACCTTATTGGCCTTAAAGTTATACAGCAAAGTTAAAAAAAAAAAAATATAGATAATAATTTTTGAAGCCTTTAACTAACATCTCCTAACACATTGGCTTAATAAAATCAGAAGGACACACTGAGATGGCAAAATATAATCAGAAAAATCTGAGGCAACAACATCAAAGTCAACTCTGTGTAAAGATTAGTGACCGTTAATCGATAGTTATTCAGATATCGTGAGATGCGGTGATGTAGGTTTCAGAAAAACATTTTCTTTATCGTGCCAACGTTTCGATCTTTTATTGAGATCAACTTCAGTGCCAAAGAAGCCGACGCCTTATACAAAAATGTCTTTTATATACCGACTTCCTTCCCCACCCCTTCAAAAACAAACATATATAAACATAAAACAGCAAAATCTCACTGGCACTCTCGACACGAAACGCAAGGATGGCACAATTACACAGAAGACAAACACTTTAAGTGAGTAGAAATACGTCGATTGAATATAAAAAATATATTTTGCATTGTATAAATTCTCCTTTTTCCACATCCTACATGTATTTGTTAAATGTAAACAATGTTTGTAAATCCCAGCCCCTGAAGATGATCTCAATAAACATCGAAACATTGACACGATAAAGAAAATGTTTTTCTAAAACCTACATCACACCCGACCGCATCTCACGATATCTGAATAACTAAAGTCAACTATATTTATGGAAAAAAGAGCCAGATAACATAATAAAGTTTTATAAACATGTGTAAGTGTTTTTTAAATAAGTCAAAGCATTCGGGATAAATCTTACAACAACAAAAATGTTGGGGGGCGTCGGTAGCTGCAACGGTTTAGGCGTTGACACGGCGCTCATCATTGTAAGGTAAAGGTCCCGGGTTCGAATCCAGCGGCCCTGCAATCAACCCTACAAGCTTACAAACTTTTTTTTTTCAAAACACCGGCATCCCAAGGGGTCATATAACCTCTTCTGTTGCGAACCCTGTGGTATAGTGTAGTTGAGGTTTGAGACCCCGAAACGGCTCACCTCGAGTCCTCATCCACGACCCTTTCTCAATCCAGGTTCCTTCATTCTAACCTGTTACCCCTTCCCAACCCTTGGACACAAGGGGGGGGGTCCAGGCGCAAAATAAAGGTGTAGCCTAGAGGGCTGGCAACCTCTCTGAAGCACGAGCTGTACTCTTGTCGGCATGGGCGGCGGGTGCCTTATCAGAGGCACACGAGGGCCAGTGTACCAGATCCTGTCTGCAATGACGGAGGAGGGTGCATGACTATCTGTACCACGGGGTAACAAAAGTTTCAAATTCAGCCCTTGTTACATTGGGGAATGGATTCGTTGTGGCTTGTGGTGACGCCCCTGGCGGGAACTTAGAGAAAAGGCTGTCGTCCGCCTGTGACCTTCGCGGGGAACTTACGTATGACCACCGTTATACACCCGGCCTCACGGAATACGGCGGATCGTTCGGCAGCGTATAGGCGTTGAGGACGCGCTGATTATGCTGGATAGTTCCTCGAATGCGTGAGTAGTAGCGATTGGGAGCGGGTAGTGAATCAATTGCTCCTACTCGAGTATGCTTTGCACAGCTGTGCTTATAACCGTCGTTGTTACCTTGTGGAACAGCGAAGCATCGGACCACCAAGGCGTAAGCCTATGGCGTCCCTCGAATGCGCATGGCAGGTGTAGGCTGACCTCGATGGGAGGATTTACCGTAGGCGGTGCTCTTCTAGGGTGTGGTTAGAAATTCCACTTGAAACGAAACCGCGGCCGTAGCGGATCCGGAAGATTCGACGCTAGAGGAGCCCCAATACTCTGGGAGATAGAGTGGCCTTCTTTATCTAGGGAGTGCGCGAGAGACCAGGCTGATGTATTTCGGCTTAGGTCTTAGTCCCTTTGCGCGCGGCATACGGTCTGATGCTTAATGCAGGCCCGACCACTTGGAATGGACAAGCGGGAGCGAGGTTGTCTTGGCCCTTCGGGGCTGAGCTGCCTCTACACCAATGCTGCGGCAGTAACACAATCCTGTCGTATGGGGAGGTGCGTCAGCTCTTATCTTAAGAATCAAAACGTCCGATAAGGCCGAAGATTCTCAGAGTCCTTTTTAGGATGACCGAGTATGCGGGACCCTAATGTTGCGAACCCTCGTTTAAAAAAGAAAAAAATTTGAAAATCGCAAAGACTACTAGTTTAACTTAACTTGTTACATATATTAAGGTTAAAGGATGCATACATTGTAAAATGTAGAAAAAAGCAGCTGTCCGGAGAATAGAAAGTTAATTAATAGCGCTGTTAGATAAAGATAATAAGAATAATAAAAAAAGGAACAACTTGAAATGCAGAATGTTTAGATTGTCGATTTGTAGACAGGAACAAAATCTGTAATTTTGTCGTCACGGGTCTGCCTATCCTAGGTTGTCTGTCTAACGCGTTCCAACTTTTCTCCATCTTCAGTGTTGGGTCTGTGTGATTTTCATGAATACAGGTCACATTTACAAGGCCGTGAATAGTTGGGTGCACGCTTCGGCATTATCCTTGTTTGGTTCGTTAAGTTTCGCTTTTATTCTCCCGGTCGGTCTTTGTGTTCGTCTTGTCAAAAATATCTTTCTACAGATAAAACGGAATTTGACAGAATCAAAGAGATGCTCGTTACATGGCAAAACGCATCTGGTAGATCAACCGACGTGGATAGGCAAACCAAATCTGATCGAACCGGTTTATGATTCCGTTTATCACCCCGCAGTTTACAGGATGAATCAACTGTTAAACTGTTTAAAAATGAAAAATATAAAATGCGTTTTAAGCAAATACATTACCTGGTATAACTATTATCCTTTTCGTTATCAATTATAAAATATTGCCTGATAAAAATTTCATTTTTTTCTTATAAGGGAAATTATTAATTCATCATTGATCTGACCGTAAGTATATATAAATCGTTAATTATATATACAGAATTATATATAATTCTTAGAAATTGCCAAACTTGTTGTATATTTAACCCTTTGGTTTCCGATGTTTGAGCAAAAAACGTGTCTTTTTACGTGTTCATGGAAAAAAACTGATCTCTCTCTCTCTCTCTCTATCTCTCGCTCTCCATCTATCTATCTGTCTATCTATCTATCTATATCTATCTCTATCTCCTGATTTTTAAGACTATAAATTTTTCAACGTCCTGTTTTTGCAAATTTTACTCTCTACAACTTTCGTTTCGAGGACTTTTTAAAAAAAGTGAACAGAGAAGCGACAATTCTTACTTTGACCTTTTGGCATGCGGAATGCTCTTGATGTCGATAGCCACTTATTTACCTCATCAAGGAAATTCAACTTTTACTTCCCATTTCACACACAGGTGTTGTAGCAGTTTGGCTTCGAATAACGTATTGAAACTATAGGTTTATGTATGGCAAAATCGGGAGAGACAGTGATCGGTTTTTATCCATTTGCACGTAAAAAACTACGATTGTTGCTCAAAAATCCCGAATAACTCGGAAATGGTTGAGAAATTGCGCAAAGTGGAAGACGGGCTGAAAGCTTATTAAAATTTCCTTTCGATTGCTGTAGGGCGCTGTTCGAGGAGATTTCCTGGTTCCCAGGTTCCCCAGCTCAATTGGAAGTTTTCGTATGCAGTGCAAAAATGATCATGTTCCCGAATTTTTGAACTAACTCATCAATGATAAGTTTGGAAAATATTTAGATAAACCATCTTGTTCAGCGTAAAATTCTTTAAAAGATGAGGCCTAGCTTAGGTCTGTGATGTAAAAACCTGCAAAAGTATGGATTTCCAAATTTGGCTATTTTTTCATCCATAAATCATTTTTTTGCAGTGTGTTCAATATATTAAAAAAACCCAATAGTAATATATTTTGTAAATACGCAAAAAATTTATATATTTAAGTAAGTAGATTTATAGATTTTCATAGTTATATTCAATAGAAAAAATGAATATAAGAAATTTATTTACTCCCACGAGGAAATATGTTTAAAAAAATATGGCAATATCTAGGTATAACTGTACATCTGAAACTTCCGAAGTAGTATAAAAATAACAAACATGGTAAAATGATAATTTCACTAAGAATTTGAGAAAAAAATTGAAGAATTCAAATTCGTAACTTATCGAAAACGGCCATCACACAAAACCATGACTACAATTTGTAATGACAACGAAAGATAAGCCTCGGAAAGAAAACAGCCCATAGAAATAAATAATTACATTTTACCTTTATTTATAATTATTCTAGCTACGAGAATAATTTAAAATTTACTACCTTTTCCTTGATGTATCCGCTCGCAAAACGAGAGATCTTTCTCGTTTCCCGACTTTAATTAAACAGAGAGAATATTGACATGACATACCGAATATTGCAATATGAACCAAACAGTCAACTGATTTTTCGTTAGTGCGCAAATTTTCTCTGTAATCAAGAAAAAAAAAACATTGAAAAATAAGATGGAAGACTGAAATTGTTAGTTGTTTTTCATCCGTCTTAGTGGTAATTTTTTTGTTTGTTTAACAACATACTTGAGACTATGCAGAGGTTCTAGAAAATATAGGGCGGGTTGATCAATGGAAGGAGGGCGGACCTCTTTTTTCTTTATTATAAGCACGTCAGGTTTTGTTGAATAGGCGGAACTGTCACCATCCTCTAATACATCAATGTACTGCAGTCGCCATCTTCTTAGCATAACCTCTTAGCGACTATATATGCGACCATTTATTAAAAGAGAGAGGGAAAAAAAGTGGAATGGGAAAGTGAATAAATTCCGTCACTGCCTTTATACATAGGAGTTTAATACAAACCGGTAGGTCGTGTAATTTATTTTTGGGTTGAGTTGTTGAATAAATTTCTTCTTTGTATTGTAAGAAAACTCTGGAGGTTTTTACGTTACAAGTATACTGTTTACGACCTTACCCATTGGAATCTTTTTTAGAAATACAATATTTAATTTTTGTTTAAATGTTATTAATATTCTTCTGTACTGAAAAATGGCAAGAAGGAGGGAAAATTCAAAAGGTGGGGTTGAGATGGGAAGTTAGTCTCCGAGTGGATCGAGGTGACGATAGCTCAAGTGGTAGAGCAGCGGCGTATCTAGCCGAAGATCGTGGGTTCGAAACCCGCTCGTATCGTTGAATTTTTATCTCAACTAAAAACCTTAATTAATTGTAATTCTTCTCTACGTAGTTGTACTAGAGAACAATGTTAATTGGCAACGTGAGTATGAATGTGTTTTTTAAAATAATTTTTATTCCACCATGATCGACAATTTTGTTAAATATATTAAATCATTTTCTAATTTAAAACATATAAAGAAAATATATAAACATAAAAAATAATGTAAATAAAACTAAACAAAACTTATGTGCAAGGCAAAATTATCAGTGTGAATGAAACGTCTAGAATATACAATTAGAATATTAGTTAAGCCCTCCGCTCTCAATGATAATAACTCATCATAAATATTATTTAAAATCGTAAGAACACAATCAACCATCTAGAAATGTTTATTAGAGAGAATTAGATAGAAATAGAAGAAAAAGAAATAAAGAGGCTGAGAGAGAAAGTGAGTGATAGAGCGAAAGAAAAAAATAAATAATATATGAATATAGTTTATTTAAGAAATTTCGCTGATTTAAGCTTTTTAACATTAAGATTAAAATTAAGAGAGAGAAAAAGAAAGAGAGTGAGGGAGTGAGACAACAAGATAGTGGGAGAGAATGCGAGAAGAAAGAGTGAGTGGGATAGAAAGAAACAGTCAAGAATAAAGGTGAAAGAGGGATTGGCGGATACAGTAAAAAGAAAGGTGAAATGCATACACATACAAATAAAAAGATAAAGAGGAAGAAGCAAGAAAGAGTGAGATATAGAGAATCAAGAAAAGGAAGATAGACCAAGGAAAAATGGGAGAGAGAGAAAAAAAGAAAGAAAGAAAGAAAGAAAGAGAGAGAGAGAGTGAGGGAGAGAGAGAGAGAAACAAAGAGAGAGGACGAAAGAAAGAGAGAGATAGAGAAAGAGAGAGAGGGAGTGAGACAACAAGGTACTGGGAGAGAATACGAGAAGAAAGAGTGAGAGGGATAGAAAGAAACAGTTAAGAACAAATGTGAAAGAGGGATTGGCGGATACAGTAAAAAGGAAGGTGAAATGAATGCACATACAAATAAAAAGATAAAGGGGAAAAAGACAAAAAAGAGTGAGATATAGAGAATCAAGAAAAGAAAGATAGACAAAGGAAAAATAGGAGAGAGAGAGAGAGAGAGTGAGAAAGAGAGAGAGAGAGAGAGAGAGAGAGAGAGAAAGAAAGAGAGAGAACGAAAGAAAGAGAGATATAGAGAAAGAGAGAGAGAGAGAGAGAGAGAGAGAGAGAGAGAGTTATAGTATACTCTTCAAATTTGATATTTTAAAAACCATCAAATCTCAGCTCATCCATAATAAAGCTAAATAATTAAACATAATAATGTACTAATTCGAATTGCTAATTACACGGTTTACCTAACTGTTGTTAGTTAAGGATTACCTGTTTACTCCTTGGCTTAGAAAGGATTAAAGTACAAGACATTAAGTCCACAACTTCCAAAGTATTTGCAAAATTGAGGAATTTGATTAAACTAGGGTATAACCATATTAGGAATTTTTAATTTTGATATTTTGTACAATTTGCCAATTAAATACGTCAAACGTCAAATATATTGGTAGTATTAAGGCATTCGGGCCTTAGAAAAATTAGTCGAAATTCCCTTCTTAACGATTTAATTATGTTTGACGCAATAACAAAACTTTCTTGACATTCTGTCAGATTATGTCCAATGTTCATTATTCATCACAGCGAGATACCGCAATCCGTGTTGACTGAAACATTTAGCATTATCGAAAATGCTTAACTTTCTCAAAACAACAAAAAATATTTTTTAACCTTTGAAATATTGTGTTTGGCCTATTAGAACAATCTTAATTATGAGAAGTCTTTTCAGAGGATCTTCGGAAGAGGTCAAAATAGAGAAAACTTCCTTACGGTTTTCGCCGAGCTTTCGACAGTTTTATACTATCATCTTCAGGGCCTGTTTTATTATCATATGAACAAACAATTAAAACATGAATAAAACAATAATTACAACAATAATTGGATATCTTACTTTAATACCTTAATAGGAAATTAAACAACATGGTGTTTTGGGCACAATTACTGAATTCAGGCATAATCAAATTAATATAAGTAATGGCAATGTCGAAATGACGAATATAAATGTTGAAAATGATTTTCCAAACCAAAGTGCGATAGTACAACAAATCGAAATGGTAAATAATGGGGTGGCAAAGCCTACTTTTTTCAAGTCTATCACATACATACCTGAAGTGTCTCAAAAATTAAAAAGACTCTTCAGACATAAGATTGGGGATGTAGGCATTGCCTATAAATATAATAACAACCTAAATGTATTACATGCAAATCTGAAAACTAAAGAACCAATCGGATCACTTTGCAATATGGTCTATCAGGTATCGTGTGGGGAATGCAATGTCAACTATGTAGGTCAAACAAAGCAAAAATTGTCTGCACGGTTGAACCAACACAGGTTGGATTGCGACAATAAAAAGAAGATATCTGGACTTGCTACCCATGCGTTAAACAATAATCACTTTTTCAAGTTCGACTCCCCGAAAATTTTGGCAGGGGAGTCGAACTTGGAAAGGAGATTATTGACCGAGAAAGTTTATATCAGTGTCACCCCATATACTTGCAATCTACAAACTGATAGGTTGGGATCCATTTTGGTCTTTGCAGGTCTCCTAAATGAATACAGAATTTCTAAGCAAAGGAGGGAAAGTAGAACATCGCCCTAGTGGCGGATTTTATGTTAAGTAGGAGAAAAAACTATTGTTTCCCGTAGCCTTTGTTTCCCCTCGTCGTAGAGATTGTTTTTAGCGGTTTTTATTGATTTGATCTGTGATCCTACTTTATTGTTATTTAAATTTTAAAATAAGTTAATTGTATATGTATATATATTTTTGGGAAACGTACTGTGATCATTTGTACCTGAAAAACTAAAAAAAGGTGGATTTTATTGGTTTTTTAGACTTATATGAGGTAACCTTTCTCGGCCACGTTTTTTAACTTTATTTTTACTGTAATTTTAGCTATAATTTTTAATTGTTAATGTATTCCATTTAAATCAATATTTAGATGCTGAGCCGAAAAAAACATAATGTACTTCTGTGCCCAAAACTCCATGTTGTTTAATTTCCTATTAAGGTTTTAAAGTAAGATATCCAATTATTGTTGTAATTATTGTTTTTTCATGTTTTAATTGTTTGTTTATATGATAATAAAACAGGCCCTGAAGATGACAGTATAAAACTGTCGAAAGCTCGGCGAAAACCGTAAGGAAGTTTTTTCTGTTTTGACCTCTTCCGAAGATCCTCTGAAAAGACTTTTTGTATCCAGCAGGTCGATAATCTAGTTCATCGTTACATTTAAATCTTAATTATACTTATGTGTTAAACCAGTTGTCAGATCTATCAGCTCATCTTACCTCCATTTTCATAAAAAAAATCTTTGTTTAATTACCTCCCACTGGTGTTAGTCTTATATAATCATTAATAACCTCCATATATATATCCCACGACCATTCAGCGGGCAACACATCTTACTGTCCGTCCTGATTTGACCAATTAACTAATTTTACTGTGCACGATTAAAGAAAAACAAATATAGCTAAATATTGGTCAAATGTTTGTAAATAACATTAATTAGGATGGTTTTGTTCTCACAATTTTCAGAGGATCACTTATTTGTTCTTTGCTTATCCCTTTTAGTAATTAATTTTATTTTTATTGAGGCGTTACAAGTTGTAATTTTATGCATGCATGAAAAATGTTTATAATGGGAGAATGTTTTCACTACCTTAGACAATATTAACAATATCATAGCTACTGTTTAAAAAAATAAATAGAACTTACAGATAAGAAGAGAAATTAACAGTTGGTTTGTCCCTTCTAAAACATCCCACAGTATAAATATGTATAAAATATAACAGTAACAATTTACAAAAAGGTACAAATAAAATAAAGGCACGATATTGCAATATATTAATATATTACGAAAAAGCAGGATATAAAAAATTAAAAATACTTGTATACGACAGAAAACGTAGCAGAAAGAACGTTTGAGATTGCATGGTGAATTTTAAAAAGTAACTGTTTGTCCGTACTGACCGTCACATTGACATTTACTCAATTGCATATGGTTCAAGAATTAAATGTTAAACATTTTAATGTTTTAGTTATATATTTTTATAAAAAAATTACAGAGGGGTGAAGTATTACAACGAAATCAATACTGGAATAAAATGAATTGATAATATTTTCTGTGGAATAACTAAATAAATATATAGATAATAGAATATATCGAAAGAAGAGGAAAAGGGAAAAGAAAAGAGATATAGATGATAGACATGACGGAATAAATCATCATAAGTGAATTTTTCGGAAAATATGCACATTTTCATCTAGACACAATTTTTTGTGAAATTGAATTTTTTCTATTATCTTAATTGTTATTTAATTAAATAAATATATACGTTAATTCAGTTACACATACAATAAACAAGACGATGGAAGAGAATTTATTTTTAAAGGAAATTTAGTCTATTTTTATCGTGATGTTTCAATTTGTTGTTAGATCAAGAGTTCAGAAGGTATTGCCTTTTTTAAGAAGATCCTCGAAATTTGCCGGTAAAAACACAAAACCAGAAACATCCCCTTTATTTTATTTATTTATTTTTTGTTTTGCCAAAAGGTCAAAGTAAGAATTGTCGCTTCCCTGTTCATGTTTTTTAAAAATTCCTCGAAACAAAAGTTCTAGAGAGTAAAATTTGCAAAAACATGATGGTTCAAAATTTATGCAGTATTAAAAATCAGGAGATAGATAGATAGATAAATAGACCAACTATTCACGGCCTTATAAAAAGTATTCATGAAAATCACACAGACTCAACACTGAAGATGGCGAAATGTTGGAACGCGTTAGACAGACCAACTAGCATAGGGACCCGTGACGACAAAATTACAAATTTTTTTCCTGTCTACAAATCAACAATCTAAACATTCTGCATATCAAACTGTTGTTCCTTTTTTTATTATTCTTAATATCTTTATCTAACACGCTATTAATTAACTTTCTATTCTCCGAACAGCTGCTTTTTTCTACATCTTACAATGTATGCATCCTTTAACCTTAATATATGTAACAAGTTAAGTTAAACTAGTAGTCTTTGCGATTTTCAATTTTTTTTCTTTTTTAAACGAGGGTTCGCAACAGCAGAGGTTATATAAGCTCTCGGGGTGCCGGTGTTTTTGAAAAAAAGCCCATTTTTAAATATGTCGGGTTCGAATCCGGGACCTTTACCTTACAGTGATGAGCGCCGTGTCAACGCTAAACCGTTGTAGCCATCGACACCCCCCCCATTATTATTAAATATCAGACTGAGATCAAGAAAGACATTTTGGTTACATTTTTGGTGAAGAACCCCCCTTAAAAAAAAAAAAGGAAAGAAATATAGATGAGAGACAAGACGGAAAAAATCATCGTAAGTTATTCAGTGATGTTTTCGGACAATATGCACAATTATAGCATTAAGTTGTATTCCTACAGGCTTCCTATGTGGAGCACTTTAATTATGTTAGCCACATCAAGCAAACATTCATTACATTCAAGACATATTCACAGGCTTGGTCCCTCGGATAGATTTTTTGAATAACAAATATTATAAATATGTCGTGTTCAGTGAAATAGCTTAGTTAATGATTATTTGAAGTTCGTGAGATGCGTTTTGGCGAGATGTGGTTTTAGATAAACATTTTCTTTATCGTGCCAACGTTCTAAAAATTTTAGCATTGTATAAATTCATATTTTTTTCACATCCTACATTTGTAAAATTGAAACAATGTTTATAAATCCCAGGCCCTGAAGGTGATCTCAATAAAGATCGAAACGCTGGCACGATAAAGAAAATGTTTTTCTAAAAACTATTTCAGACCAGACCGCATCTTACCATCTCCAAATAAATATAAACTTTAGTTAAGTGATTTAATAAAATATATGTTTTTTGTAAAACTCACATTAGAAGAAGTTAGACAAATACGTTTTATAATTTATAGATAAATAAATTAAATATGTTAAAAGTAAAATGATCAAATAAGTCCAATTAACGTGGATTAGAAGCTCACATAAATTTATTCGTACAGAAATTATTCCTAAACAAAGCACCAGACAGTTTATTTTTCATTAAAACATATTTTGTTTCGTTTTTACAACCTCAACGTCTCAGCTAGAGTTCTGTAATGTTAGCTTTGCAAGCTTTTTGATAGATAAAATATTAAAAAGGTCGATAAATAAATGATTCGTAAAGGAAGATACATGTTGGTTACTGTGGTTTCGTGCTCACTTCTGATGTAGTGAATAAATTGTGACCTGAAATACATAAGTTCGTTGACTCTTTCCATTAAACGTTGTCGCCTTTGGTTTAGTTTCGCGTTTCTTTGAATAAATTAATATGAGTTACGCGTTTAAAAAAAGTAATAAAAACTTTGTAATTTCTACTTATTACCAAGAAGAATATATTTGGTTTATGTTACGAGTTTGATCTTTGGGAGGTCATATGATGAATAAAAGAAAAGAAAAACGAACAGCTTCCGGGTTCAGCCGAGCTTTCGTCGAACTATAACGCCATCTTCATGGCCTAGATTTATTAAAAAACAATACATATAATTTTGACAAAGCAATGCAATTGTTTAAAAATAAATTTCGAAAATTACAATTAACAAGTAACAAAAATAATTAATAAAAATGAAAAATATACAAATATTCATTAGAATACCTACATCCCCAAGAAAAATGAATTTAAATACATCATATAGGTTAAGACCGCACATGTTGAGTAAGGTGTTGATAGATAAAAGATGAAGATTAAAATATGTTAGACAAACGAAACAAAAGTTGTCAGTCAGATTGAACCAACACAGATTAGGTTGTGTGCATAAAAAGTTAACGACGGGTTTGTCAACGCATACCGTTGAAAGTGGCCATTTTTTTTCAACTGGATTCTCCAGAGGTTCTTGGTCGAGAAACTGGTTTTGAGAGAAGATTTACGAAAAAGTCCACATCCATGCAACTCCTAGTACCTGCAATCTGCAAACTGACAGTTTACGCTCCATCACGTCATATGCGGGGTTAATTGACATTTATAAAAATCGTAAAGAAAGAGAGAATGATAGAGTGCGCCACATTGAGCCTTTAGATAACCGTTAGGATATTTAACCTTTGTTAATTGTAATCGTCAACTGGTGATGACGGGGGGGGGGTCGTCCTGGGTTTTAATCCCACGTACATATTTTAAGCGTATAATGTTTCAACCGTTATTTTCGGGTTTAATTTAATTTTTAATGTTAACCAGTTTGTGATCACAAAAACCAGTACCTGAATAAAGTTTTATGTAAAATAGTAATGTAAGCATAAGTACAATAGTTGGATCTGTCGTTTCTTTTTTGGACTTTTCGCTGTGTAATATCATTTTATTAATGTAATTATTATGCTTAACTGTAATTTTGCTTTCCAATGACTTGTTTTTTTCGTATATATANGTGTGTGTGTGTGTGTGTGTGTGTGTGTGTGTGTGTGTGTGTGGGTGTGTGTGTGTGTGTGTGTGTGTGTGCGCGCGCGCTTCATCTTATATTTTTTCATTTTTAATAATTATTTTTGTTACTTGTTAATTGTAATTTTCGAAATTTATTTTTACACAGTTGTATTGCTTTGTCAAAAAAATTTATATGTATTGTTTTTTGATAAATCTAGGCCCTGAGGATCGCGTTATAAGTCGCCGAAAGCTTGGCTGAACCCGGAAGCTGTTCCTTGTTCTTTTATTTCATCCGTCATTTGACCTCCCGAAGATCGAACTCGTAACATCACTTGTTGCAGATCGATAACCTCAACATCATCTTTAATTTTGGTTTATGTCGCCCAATTTATCTATATTTCGTAGGCAGTTAAAAAAAATAACTACTTCGAATTGCTAATGAATAGTTTTAATAAACAAGATCGCGAATGAACGTTATTTATTATTAATTAAGATTGGAGTAGAGAATTTTGATCGATTCAAGGAAAGAGAGTTAATTAACCGCTGTAATTGGGCGGTTTAAGATTAAAAGGTTCCCAGCATATATAGATATTATCTATTATGTGGGCTTTTAATATAGACTCCCTGGGTCTAAAAATAGCACAATAATACCGCGTGAGTATATCTTACTCCTTACAAGCTGAGCCCTGGGCGACTTCAAGTTTCAAGCAAGTTATTGTTTCAAACTCCTACGAGGTTGTGTGAGTGGAGAAGGGTGAGGTAGACGGTAAACCATAAATTTGGAAACAATCTCGGCCCGGGTGAATTATAAATGTATAAAAACGAATATATAGTTAAAAGATCCGTCGAAACAGTAGAATATGCAAAGAAACCTTTTTTTTTCAGGGCGTTTTTATATATTTTTAACCATGCATATTGTTCAACTGCCACGACAGTGGATCAACTCGATCAATGAAAAATTTTGTTCGAATTTCATAGTCCGTAGAAATATTACATGCTATGAGTGTTTCTTAGTGACCTGATGGTGCTTAATTTGTTGAAATCATGAAGAGTGGTGAAGAATGAGGTAGTTTAGAAAAACACATTTAACAAATTTCATCCTTGCTTACAATTCACATATAAAGTCGAAACAGAAAACAACATACCATTCGTAGACACAATCGTAACAAGAAAAACAGATGGCACACTATTTACAAATTGGTAACAAAAACCAATGAACATTGAACACTACCTTACTTATACATCACACCACCCCTAAACACAACATTAAAAACGACTAAAGGATTATTTCACAGATATCGCTAAGTCAGGAATTCTTTTCACTTAAAAAATATTCAAACATACAAACAAATTATTCAGAAATCGTGAGATGCAGTCTGGTGTGATGTAGGTTTCAGAAAAACATTTTCTTTATCGTGCCTACGTTTCTCTCTACACGACACGCAAGAATGGCACAGACACACAACACAGAAGACAAACACTTTGAGCCGTGAAGATGATCTCAATAAAGATCGAAATATTGGCACGATAAAGAAAATGTTTTTCTGAAACCTACATTACACCAGACCGCATCTCACGATTTTTGAATAATTATCGATTAACGGTCACTAACCACCACACACATACAAACAAATCTTGCATAACAATAACTACCGTAAAAACATCATCAACAGAATGATAAACAATTAAAACCCAGCACTACACAAAACAACGTTCTCCACAGTACACAATACATCATCAACATTACCATAAAAAGACAAACCAAAATACATGCCCATTCCATTCATCCACACTTTGTCACACAAACTAAATAAATTTCGTTTCATCAGAACACATTAAAATGGTTGTTAAAAACCATGAAACAGTACACACGCTTTTTTCCAAAATCAAAGACCCAACACCAACAGCCTACAAATCCAATGTAATTTATAAAATTAATTGTATGAACTGTCCAGCTACACACATTGGAATTACATCTTAATATCTAGAAAAACGAAAAAACAACTCTTCTAAGAATGTAAAACACCAAAAGCCAATACCACAACATTGGCCATACACTACTTTGAAAAACAATGCAACTTTGATATCGACAAAACACAAATACTAAACACGGAATAAAAATTACAAACGAACTTTTAAGAAATGGTTTACGTTAACAGAAACACATGAATTACAAAACAGATACATGCAAATTTAGCTATAGTTACGATAACGTCATAAAGCAAATGAACTATTAAACATTATTCGTATATTACAATTAATTAAGGTTTTTAGTTGAGATAAAACGTCAATAGCACGAGCGGGATTCGAACCCACGATCTTCGGCTTCATACGCCGCTGCTCTACCACTTGAGCTATCGTGACCTCAATCCATTCGGGCACTAACTTCCCATCTCAACCCCACCTTTTGAATTTTCCCTCCTTTTTGCCATTTTTCAAATGTGTAATCAGGATTCGATTCTCGGCGACAAATGAAATGGCCATGGAGAGCTTTAGTGAAGATATACTTCATTTAACTTATTAAATTCACTAGGTTTCGTGGTCCGCTTGACCAAATAATGTCTTTCAATTAATTAATCTGTATTTAGGGTATTGGTTAAGATAAAAAAAAGTCAGTGTCTCAAGCGGGATTCGAACCCACGACCTTCGGCTAAATACGCCGCTGCTCTACCACTTGAGCTATCGCGACCTCAATCCACTCGGACACCAACTTCCTTTCTCAACCCCACCTTTCGAATTTTCCCTTCTTTTTGCCATTGACTTTTTTATCTCAACTAAAAACCTTAATTAATTTAATATATTAATTGGTCAAGCGGAACGAAAATAGTGAATTATTTTTATATTTCCCTTTCCTTCGTTATCGTCCTTAATAATTAACTTCCTTACCAATATTGAATGCCGAATCATAAATCCAATCCAGAAAATCCCCATTCTCAACTTCCTTTGAGTTAAATAAAACCGCCTATGATCAAAGAAATTTTCCCAGATTTACCGCGTTCCCCACCCCGTCGCAATCATATAAAAACAGCAGAATACAAATTCACGTTTTCACAACACTTTCACACAAAACCAATATGACGCCACAATAATAGCACCACACTTTATGCACGTATGAAATACTTGCTTCAAAATTTATATTTACATCTTAAATTGTATTTTTGCCAATCAACTTATGTTTTGTAATTTATCCAGGCTCTAAAGATGACCCGAATAAAGGACAAAACATCCGAAAAAACACGTGTTTTTCTAAACAACCACATTTTTGACCGCTCCTCACGACTTCAACGAATTAGTATATACTATGTAGTATGGAAATAGACTTCCCAACCATTGATTATTTATCAAACGTAAACCCCATACTCAAAACCTAAAAATTCCAAATTTCCCTAAGACATATCGGCCCAACGATTTACGGTTTACTGCTATAAATTAGCATAGACGTCAGAAATTTGTAAAACGTAAAGTAAATAATTCCTGTCATAGTGAAGAGCTAAACGCCTGTTAAGTGTCGCGGGTGAGGGGTCAAACCACTTAACAATATTTTCATCATGTTATTCACAATTAAACGTCCAGGAACTATGCCGGCGTGATTCGAACTAAGGACCGCTATTTGATGCCCTAACCACTGCGCCATCGGGTTCGTTGAATTTTGAAAAACTGAAATATACATTCATCGGTAGATCCCTTTACTTCTTTTTTCACCTGAATCTTCTTTTCTGACACATTCTTGCCTGTTTCAATTATAAACCGACCTTTTCCCCCTTTTATTATTATCTTTCTTTTCATGATCCACATATTTTTATTATTTCGATTTTTCTTACCTTTCCTACCATCCCTTTCACTCTCACTCACTCTCTCTCTCTCTCTCTCTCTCTTTCTCTCTCTCTCTTTCTCTCTCTCTCTCTCTCTCTTCCTCTTTCTCCCTCTCCCTCTCACACTCTCTCTCTCACTCACTCATCACTCATTTACTCACTCGATCTCTCTCTGTCTGTTTCTCTCTCTCTCTCTCTCTCTCTCTCTCTCTCTCTCTCTCTCTCTCTCTCTCTCTCTCTCAACTCTATCCCTCATTCCTTAGAACTACCTACTTCCCAATCCAATGTAAATTATCAAACTTAAAATGCAACATCTTACTACGTCATAACGCGCTATCGGTTTCTGCCATTTCTTACAGAGCAACTAAATAAACTATTCTCCAGCCAATCTGTCTTTCATTTCAGTATCTATAGAAAAACAATTAACAAAATGCTATGGGAAGTAAATTATAAACTGTTTCAATATGATTTCATTCATTTAACTTTTTACCTACTTACACAACACCTATAATAGTAAAATTAAAGTATACAATAAAATCACAAATGCAAAATCTTGTACTAGAGCAAACATTTAAATATAGGACATATAGAGTTTTCAATATTGTAAATAATAATGGACAATATGTCGGAAGCCCCTGTCAAAAAAAAAAAAAAAAAAAAATAATGGACAATAAGTATCTTAATATAATCTTTAAATTAATTCTCCGATAGCCTTATTCAAATAACAATGTTCATCTTTACTAAAAGGTTTATTACTTTAACTATTTTAAACATTAACTTAAACATAAACTCCCGAGACACAACTTACTATTTAAACCATGGATAAATTAATAGATAAATTAACTACTCCTATTACTTAACCCAACCCGAAAAAGTGAAATCAAAAGAATAAATGAGTATCCTACTTCAAGCACCATTCCTGATACACTATCTAGTGCCAGTTATTTTTCTACTAACTTAGTGTTTTTTGTGGGTTTTCATCGACAATCCAGATTGATGCCATTTCAGAACACGAGACTACGTATGGAAACTTTTTTGCTGTTTTAGTCTAAAATTGTGTTGATTTGACCAATAGAACCTAAATCAACAAACCATCTTGCCTCACCCTCAACTGGTTCTCTCTCTCTCTCTCTCTCTCTCTCTCTCTCTCTCTCTCTCTCTCTCTCTCTCTCTTTTAACTCTATCACTCATTGCTTAGAACTACCTACTTTCCAATCCAATGTAAATTATCAAACTTAAAAAGCAACATCTTACTACCTCGCTATCGGTTTCTGCCATTTCTTGATAAAAACCTCCAAAAACGGCTCCTGAAACAAACATATTCCATCTTTGCAGGCTCCAATGTCAAGCCATTCAATCAATACGTGTTAGGCGACATCGTGTGTCAAAAATGCCACAAGATGGTAGACGTCAAGGTATCCTCCTTTATGCGGAAGGAATCCTGCTCGGTTGCCTTCTAGGATGTCAGGCCTATGATCAAATGTAGCCCAAGATCTTGTTGTGATAACGTAAGGACATCTCATTACTTCATTATAAACTCCTATCTTTCCGATAGGTTCTTTCAAATAAGAACATCTTTTTAATCTTCTACTGAAGCGGGTTTTCGGCGAAGAAGCATCCATAGTCCCATTCTCTATTCAGAACACACTGCTTACATTCATATCAATCCTGATGCTGTATTCCTCATATCTGCAGACGACAGGGCCATCTTTTCAGCAAACCCAGACTCAATATGGCCTTCAGAAGCATCCATAACACCCTCTGTTGTTGGAACCACCTTCATCCCTTACCTTTCGCGACAGTCGTCTAGCATCAATGCCCTCGTGGTTTCCACCATAATGAGGAATGTGGATAATGTTCTGACGGGGTGTAATTAATGAATTACTAGCCTAATCCTATAATATTCTAATACCAAATTCGTAAACACAAGTTGTTGAAAACTTGTTTTAGCGCTCTTACAAAATTTTAAAATATATAAATATCACAGAACTAATTTCTAACATCCTAGTAGATAGGAAATCAACAAAAAATGGAAACCTTACTAATTTGAAACAATTGGTTTTTAATTGATACTAGAAAATTTAAATTCCAGGAAAACTCCTTTACAATTAAACAATTCTATGTAGAACGCTTAATAAATATAAAATTGCTTGAAGGGATTATTTCATTTGATATTTGCAAACATTTCCGACTTCATATTAATTACAACGAATACCTTTTTTTTTCGTATGTACAATCATTACCTAAAATTCATCAGCTTTTTTCAGCGATGTTTAATTTAATTTGATACCTATTGAAAATCATATTCGGCATCCTCTCTGTGTATAACTAATTAAATAACCTTTAATTGAAAACCGTGTTATAATCCTTTTATTAAGCTATTTAAAATATATTACCTTCCATTCGATTTATGTCCTTTTATATACAAAGGGAAAGCATGAAAATAACGACAAATATTGGTATTTCATGTGTCGACAGTACTGATTAAATAAACGATCTCTTGTAAAAAGCCCTAGGCATATTTGTACAGGGAAAATGAAAAGACAAGAGCTTAATTACAGGTTCATCCTGTTCATGTTTTTGAACACCGTTGACAAGAATTTAGAAGAATAACGTGAGCATGAGACCTACAATCACTTAATAAACTTCAATATTAGTGAAATTTAATATTTATACACTGAGGAAAAAAATTCCACTCACTTATAATATAGCTTGATTTGTACATATTTTTATTAATTGATCAAAGTTTCACGTTTTGAACGTTTAATAATTGAGTTTTTGTCTAAACAAGTAAAAAAATGTTAATTGCTATAAAAAAAGACTAACAGAAAAATTTGTTTTAATTAGATTTTTAATTAACATTTCATTATCACGTATTTTCTCCTCTTGCATTGCATTTCGAAAACGGCATACTTTCTACCAGTCTGGAAATGTCTCTTTGCTGGAGGTTAGTTCATACTTCTAGAAGAGTCGTTTCAAAATCGTGGAGTGTATCAGAAATTAATGGGCGTGATCTTTTCTTTTGACGTTACCCCATAAATATTCGATGGGGTTCAAGAATGGAGAATGGGCTGGCCAGGCTAAGACTCGGATATTATGCTGTTGCAGGTAGGTTTGTACAATGCGAGCGACAGGTGGACTAGCATTATCTTGCATTAGAATAGGATTTCATCAAGGATAGGCAACGCATAATGTTCCAAAATTTCATCCACATAACGAGTGGGCGTCAAATTCCCTTTACTAACAACAGCCAACTTGTGACTCTCGGTTGAGATTCCGGCCAACACCATTACTGCGCTACGATGAAAAATTTGGCTCTGGGAAAAATTACAGGTTCTTATCTCTCATTACGCCTTCTCCACATACTTTTACGCCCATTGTCGAGCCAATCTACACTCAACTGTAAAACGTACAGCAGACCAATCGTCCAAAGACAAATGGCTTGTTCTCGAGCAAACGGGAGCCGTCCAACTAGGGTGTCCTGGTCAATTCTGTTCCTTTTAAGAAGCGAAAAACCTTCAGACGATACTGATTTAATCTTCTACGAGCAATGTGTTCAGAAATTTGGACACCTTGAACTTCCTGGAGCTGTTGAGTCGCTTGAACAACAGTAAGGTGCCGGTTTCGCAAAATTCTCAAATTTAAAATCGGCCATCCTAGGGCGTGCAGAACCGAGCCTTCTTAGGACCCAGTTTCTCGAAAAGGTGTAATGGCGTCTCGCAGGATTACGTAGATGGCAATAGCCGCATACATAATATATATCCATCATCAATAAGTGCCACACCACGCGCAACATCCTCAGCACTAAGTGGGATTTTTTAGTTTAAAAAATGAAATTAAGAAAACAAAGACGAAAACTAAACAGTTTATTGATTCAGAAATCAAATGAGACTGAATAAACTTTTTCAATTCCGTAAAAAGTAAACATTGAAAAATCCTTTATCCTTGTGTTAGATTAAGGATTAAGTGTGTTTACCTCTAATTGATATTCCCAATTTAAAACATAGCGTAAAGAATTATTTGTTGGTTAAAACAATGGGACATATTGAGGATATAATTTTCTTTTGTCGAAAAAAAATCAATTGGGTGGAATTTTGTGCCTGACAGTGTGTATATTATTTAATAAAATTTCAATGTACGTTCTTATTATCAAGGCGCTTGAATAGTTTAAAACAAGCTTGACAGTACGGTCGTGCAGGTTTAACATAGCGAAGCGCCGTGCATTGTCGATTACTCACGTCAGACCAGCTCGCCACTCACTCAATCTCTCTCTCTCTCTCTCTCTCTCTCTCTCTCTCTCTCTCTCTCTCTCTCTCCCTCCCTCCCTCTTTCGATTAATATAGTAATCTAAAAAAATAAATAAAAATCTTAAATTTTCAGCCGATAAAATCTCGTTTTCAGCCTTGAAAAAGAAAAACTAATCCTCGAAACGTCGGTTTAAAATAGTGTTCTTTTCACTTCACCTTGACGGTATACCCATCTCCCAATTAATAAATTAACAAATAAATCGATTATGCAACTTATTTTATATCAAATATGTTTGATATATTTATCCAAATATATGTCAATACGAAATATCACAATTTAGAGATTTATGTTCTCAACTAATTACTTTTCTACACTATCAATTGATGAAATTATTTATTTATTTTTCAGGCTAATTAATTACCTATTAATATAACTATTTTTTGGTAAAACGATACTTTTTACGTAATTTTTAGTACAAGTAAAAAATTGATTAAGTTTCCTATAAAACATCGGTGAGCGAAATTGAATTAATTATTTTTATTTTCAGTTAGTATAAACTTACGATGTTTATGGTTAATATGATCCAGGGGGCATATCCTTAGTAAGGAGTACATAGTTCAATTTATATTTTTAAACTTATTTCGTAACTTTATTTTGTATTGGGTTTAATATATTTTTTATACCCACACCATAAAAAGTACATTAAGGTATCTTCAATATAAAACTCGTTTTAGATGGGAACTTAAAGAAGCCTTACAGTTCCAAAAGTTGTTACATGCAATTTTCTCAAGATACTGACTATAGATGTAGATGTAAAGTCGGGCAACTATTTAAACTGCCGTTTCACTTTTTTTTCATAAATTAAGATAAGAAGAGGGACAGTTGATAACATGAGAGCGGTTGGAAATGAATAATAAATCATCTCCTGTTTCTTGAATCGGGAAAATTAATTCGGAGTAAAGTTTTTGTTAATAATCCTTCAAAACAATAATAAGTTCTTCAGGTGATAAGATGGACGGGAAAAGGGGAAAAAGGAAATCGGATGAAGCCCTTCAGAGTTTTAAACAAATATAAACTTTTCACTTTACTTTTTGCCCAATACAATTAAGACATGATCGAGTGGAACTTGTTTCTCTCTCCTACGTTTGATTGTATCAACCGTTCAAAGATCGGAGGAAACTGGGCCGCTAACGAAAATTGGGAAACCGATTTCTTTTATTTGAAATCACATTTTGTTATAGGGGGGGGGGAGGTATGTACGATAACCATCCGTCCATCTATTTCTTTATAGAAATGGTAAATGATGGAGTGAGTGTGGTGTTCAATCCTTTTTTGAAAAGATAGTTCCTACTCACAGTAAGTTGTTTTGCAACGATCCGGATTTCGAGCCTTTTAGCTCATCATCAGGTTGAAGGACTTCTACAACCACGTCTCTCGACATGAATTGCCAAAGTTAACCTGCTGATACCTCCGCCAACGCGACGTTCCAATTAGCAGCTGATTCTTTTAATGGCGCTCAATTTGAACGTGCGAAACGCGGAAATTATAACACAAATAAATATTATACTAGTAAATACTTAATATTATTAAATTGCTATAAAAATAATAACAATTAAAATAATTAGCTTAATTATTTGGATGTTTGATATGATTTATGTACATATTTAAAATGGGAGGTAGATCAAAATCTGTAATATATTATTAATGCATTTATTACCATGTTCAATTTTACATTTTTTAATTTCAAATTTCACAAACCAATCTAATTCTCCCCCTTTGTTGAAACTATGTAACACTCTTGTATTTAGATTTGAATTGAAATTATGTTTTGTTTCTTTTAGATGGTCCTTAAATTCCGAAAATTTGCTCGATTTAGGCTTTCTTTTAATCTTGTATTTATTTCTCTACCGCTTTGTCCTATATATTTAATATCACAATCATTACAATTGAGTTGGTAAACCTCGCTTTTTGCCTAGTTGTCTACTTTGTCTTTAGGTTTTGAGAGGATGTTTTTAAGTGAACCGTACTTCTAAAAGCTATTCTAAAACCTTCTTGTTTAAAAATTTTACTAACTTTTTCCGATAATTCACCAATGTATGGCAAACAACGGAAACCTAATGATTGATTTGTGATGGGGTGGTTGAGTCCTATTTTTGATTCGTTTAAAGTTATTTTTTTAATTCTTTTAACTAGCAACCTATCAATAAATATTTCTTGATACCCGTTGTTTTTTGCTAAGGTTTTAATATTTTTTAATTCTTTTTTATAGTTATCAGGTGTTAGCGGAAGTTTTAACATCCGGTCTATGAGCCAAATGAAACCAGCAGCCTTTTGGGACCATGGATGGGAAGAATCCGCTGGAATCATAGTGTCTGTAGTTGTGGGTTTTCTATATACGTCTATTTCTATTAGGATTTTTATTAAGGACAGTTTTAGATCTAAAAAGTTCAAACAACCATCTTTGCGAATTTCCAATGTAAAATTTATATTCGGTGTAGAGAATTAATTACTTGGAGGAATTCTTTGAGAGCCTCTAATGTGCCCGACCATATGCATAAAATATCGTCTACATAGCGTTTCCAGAAATGAACAGATTTAATTAATTTGTTCTTTGATTTGAAAAGATTTTTTTCGAAATTATTCATGAATATTTCAGTACAAAGTGGGGATAATGGAGACCCTATTGGCAACCCTTTCATTTCGTAAAATTTATGATTGAATTTACAATAATTAGATAGTAGGAATATATTTAAGAGGTCTATTATATCATTTTTTACAAATTCGTTAATAGAATTCTCGGTAAGTTTTTGCTTTATGAGTTTAGTACATTATTCAACGGAGATATTTGTGAATAAATTAGGAACGTCAAATGATACTAAAACACAGTTTTTAAAAAGGATCTATTTATTTTGTTTAAAAATAATACCGTTTTTATCCATAGGCATATTTCTCCCTTGGTTGGCTCCTCGGGTAGATCCTGGAAAGGTGAGCTAGCAAAGCCCTTGACGCTACCGTGCGCGGAGCTCGACGAAGTAGTTGCCTGTTGGAGGATCTCGATGTAGAGATACCGCAGAAGTCTCACGGAGCCATAATTTTGAGAAATCTAGCATTTAACGAGCAGGTGAGATGGGTGTTGGGCTAAGCGCATCTGGAAAAATCCCTTTTTCTCAATCCAAATCTAGGGACTGTTCAGCGGGTTCTCCTAGGAGACTTCCACAGACCCTTCCCAACCTTGGTTGGAGGGGGGGGGGTTCCAGGCACAAAATAATGGTGTAGCATTGAGAACGTGAAACACTCTCTAAAGCACAAGCTGTCCGAGATTCCTGGCGCACATGATTAAGCATACACCTTAAGCATCGTCTGCATACATTTGGATGATAGGACCAAGAATGCGACAGCGTGCGAGGACGCCAAGACTACGCCTTCCAAAGTCCCTCGAGATGCGTTAAGGGTTGAGTTGTTGACTCGAGAGATGCCCTCGGACGGCGAGTGCTGCGTCAGAGGCACACGCGTGTTAGGGCTCCAGATCCTGTTTATTTATTTTTATATTTGTCAACTTTCCGTGGAAATGTAAAATATAAAATTCTTTCCAGAAACAAAATAATATTTTTATTCATTTTCTTTAACAAACTCAAAACAACATACACTTTTTTTTGTAAAATAAAATAAATTATATTTTTATTAATCTTCTTTAATAACTCAAAACAAAATACACCTCTTTTTGTAAAATAAAATAAATTATATTTTATTGATTTTCTTTAATAAACTCAAAACAAAATACACCTCTTTTTGTAAAATAAAATAAATTATATTTTATTGATTTTCTTTAATAAACTCAAAACAAAATACACCTCTTTTTGTAAAATAAAATAAATTATATTTTATTGATTTTCTTTAATAAACTCAAAACAAAATACACCTCTTTTTGTAAAATAAAAT